>NC_058130.1:650305608-650370951 GCF_016433145.1 Gracilinanus agilis
TTTTTATATATATATATATAATTCCTTTATGTTTCTGTTTCTCAGTTTGTTCTTGAACATTCACAAGTTGTTCTTCAAATATTAAATCTGTAGCTGAATGTAATGTTCTCTCAGTTCTATTTGTTTCACTCTTCATTGTCTTATGTAATTTTTTCCAACTTTAAAAAAAAATTAATCTGCTCATAGTTTCTTATAGCACTGTAGTATTACACCACAATTTTTTAGCCATTTCCCAGATGATGAATATCCCCTTGATTTGCAGTTCTTTGCTATCACAAAGATAGTTACTATAAGTATTTTGGAACAAATAGATTCTTTTCCTTTCTCTCTCATCTTCTTGTGAAATAGAACCAGCAGTACTATTGTTGAGGCTAAGAGTATACACGCACAGTTTTATAATTTGAGTGTGATTCCAAGTTGCTCTCCAAAATGGTTGGATCAGTTCACAGCTCCACCAACAGTGTATTAGTGTCCCCATTTTTCCATTTTGTCATTTTGGCTAATCTGATGGGTGTGAGATGATACTTTAGGATGTTTTGGTTTGCATTTCCTTAATTAGTAGTGTTTCAGAACATTTTTTCGTATACCTGTAAACGATTGATTTCTTCATTCAAAAACGGTCTGTTTATATCTTTCAGCCATTAATCAATCAGGGAATGGTTCTTATACCCATAAATTTGACATAAGTTCTCTTTAAAAAAAATTAAAACCCTTACCTTCTGTCTTAGATTCAATAGTATATATTGGTTCCAAGGCAGAAGAATGGTAAGGGTTAGGTAATGGGGACTGAGTGACTTGTTCAAGATCACACAGCTAGGAAGTGTGTGAGACCATAGTTGAACCTAGGACCTCCCATGTCTAGGCCTGGCTCTCAATCCATGGAGCAACCTAGCTAACTCTTATGTATTTTCAATATGAGACCTCTGTGACAAATTTTTCCCAATTTTCTGCTTTCCTTCTAATCTTAGCAACATTTGTTTTATTTGCACAAAATCTTTTCAATTTAATGTTCTCAAAAATTATCCATTTTGCTTCTTAAAATACTCTCCATCTTGTTTCTAAATTTTAAAAATAATCTCGTGATACTTCCTTAGAAAAATCTTCATTGAGAACTCTTATCATTTTGAGTTACATAGAAAAATATCAACAGAAGCATTATAGCATTTATATTTTGAAATTATACTGAGTCTCTTTCTTGTGCAAACATTCTATGATCTGAATCCAATTGATTCTATTCTAGATTTCCGTTTGTAAAGGTTACATACTATTTTTTTACATCTATAGTTTTCAATTTTAAAGTTTATTCTGAGCATTCTTTTCTTTTTAAATTTTGAGTTCCAAGTTCTTTCTCCTTTTCTTCTCTTCCTCATCTACTGAGAAGGCAAACAATATGATATCAGTTATACATGTTAAATCATGCAAAACACATAGCTGTATTTCAGAAAAAAAACAAGAAAAAAAGTGAGAAAATTATGCTTTATTTTGTAGTCAATTCATTTGTTCTTTCTGGAAGTGACGTATGGCATTTTTCCATCATGAGCCCTTTGGAATAGTCTTGTATCTTTGTATTAATCAGAGTGGCCAAGTTTGTTACATTATTATAGCATTGCTGTTACTCTGCCCAGTGATCTCTTTGTTCTTCTTACTTCACTTAAAAATAATTCATAAAGGTCTTGCCATGTTTTTTTTAGTACTACCCTTTCCACCCTCACCTCCCCATCATTTTCCATAATAAGTACTTGTACTCTATCACAATCATATACTACGGCTGGTTCAACCATTTTCTAATTAATGAGCATCTTTGCCTTCACAAAAAGAGCTGCTATAAATATTTTTGTACTGTTAGATCCTTTTCCTTGTTCTTTGTAAACTTAGTAATGCTTTTTCTGGGTAAAAGGTTTGGACCTAATTCCAAATTGTTTTTCAGAATGGCTGGACCAGTTCACTGTTCCTCTAATTCTTCATTAGTATACTTATTTTTCCCTCATTCCTTCCAGCATTTGACATTTCTGATAGATGTGAGGAATGTTTTAATTTGCTTTAATCAATAGTGATTTAGAGTATTTTTTCATGTGACTATAGATAGGTTTGATTTCTTCTTCTGAAAACTGCCTGTTTATATTGTTTGTCTATTTATCAATTCAAGAATGGCTTTTATTTTTCTAAATTTCGTTCAGTTCTATACTCAGTATATATTTGAAAACTGAGGCCTTTATCAGAAATTTGCTATAAAAATTTTTCATATTAACTATCCTGATTATTTCTTAATTTGATCTTATTATTGCTTTTTCCTTTGTCTGAGATCATAATTGTTACCTTTTTTACTTCAGATGAAGCATATTAAATTCTACTCTAGTCTTTTATTTCCATCCGTCGTGCACCTTTCTGTTTCATGAGTGTCTTTTATAAACAACAGATTTTTGGATTCTGGTTTCTAATCCATTCTGCTATCTACATGTTTTATAGGTTAGCTCATTCCATTCCCATTCAGAGTTTTACTTGTTAATCATTTTCTTCTCTTTTTTTTTTTCTCCTCTCTCCTCAAAAGTCTATTTTGCTTTTGAATATTACCTCCTTTAATTCTCCTTCCCTTTTTCAATCTCCCCCGCCCAATCTCTCTTATTCCCTTTCCCTCCTATTTTCCTATTAAGTTACCCAGCTATTCCCAGTTAAGTATGTATATATACTCTTCCCTCTTTGAACCAATTCTGTTGAGAGTGTGGTTCAGGCATTGCCTACCCCTCAACTCCATTTCCCCTCTATTTAAAAGCTCTTCCTTGTATATCTCTTTTGTGTGAGAAAATTTTTCCAGTTCTTCCTCTCACTTTCCCTTTTTCTCAGTGCATCCCTTTTTTATTATACTTTGCTTTTTTCCCCTTATGTTTTGGAGATTGTGCCGAAATAATGTGCTCTCCATCTTTTTGGCCTCCTTCCTTCTAACTGCCCTAATAACAATAAAGTTCTTAGGAGTTACATGTATCATCTTCCTATATAGGAATAATGTAAAGTTTAACTTATCTGGGGCAGGTGGGGGTCCGCAAGTTTTTGGTACTTCCAAGGTGGGTGTGATCCTAGGAGAGGTATGGTCAGTATTGTCTTGATCTGCTCTCTGGTCTTTACCCAAGAATGGCCCTGGTCCATTGTAGCCATAAGTGGTAGCTTTCTCTTTGCCTTAGAATTATAAACAGGACCCGTGCTTCCTTGTGACCATCCCACTTTCTGTCCTGGAGCTGCAGCCTAGAACTGCATGTGAGCAACAGAGCTGCCAAATAGTGCCAGCTTTAGCCAGCATCAACAAAGGATCTCCTGTAATCTCTTTTTGACCAGTTGTCTGACTCTTGCACTGTCTCTGGGCTGAGAGCTCCTGAAGCTCCTCACTTTGGGATTGCAGTTGAGGCTGATTCATGTGTGGGCTCCAGACAGGCTTCCTTCCACTTCAGTGTTATAAACTACTACTACCAATATCTGAAGTTATTTTAGCCTGGAAAATGTCTCACCTTGACCTTTTGTTGACTCTTCCATTCCCAAAATTTGATTTTAAGCATTGATTTAAAGTTGTTTGCAGGGGAATATTAAGAGAGTTCAATGGGTTCTCTCTAATCCACCATCTTTGCTCTGCCCCCATTTTATATACTGTTGATACATACGGTTTTACAGTTAGCTATCTCTAAGGATCGCAACATAGTAAATAATGGGGTTTTTTGATTTCTTAAACTTAAAAAAACAACTTATAGAAGATTGATTGTTGAAAAGTTTTTTTTTTTCCAGTATCATTTTAATTTGACCAAATTTTGAACTGAATATATTAGAACATTTTACTTAATGTGTTTCAAATAAAATAAATGTGCCCTGACAAAGTTCTTTAGTTTCTAGAAATAGTGATGTAGATATTTTTATTTTTAAGATAAATTTTTATTGATATAAAAATCACCAGTATTTCCCAATGCACCCTTTACTCCCTCCTCTCCTAAAATGCTATCCATTTTAGCAAAAAATAAAGATGAGGGAAAAAACAAAGCAGTTCAGCAAAACTAACCAACATGACGAAGTAGTTTCCTATTTTAGTGTTCCACACTCATATTCTCCCATCTTTGTAGAAGGGGTGGGTATTTTTTTTTATCTTTTTCATATCTTTACTTTGGCCAAGGTTATTAATTATAGTTTTGCATACTCATTTCTATTGCCTTCCCCACCCCCCCTTTACATTGTTGTATTTGTATATATTATTTTCTGGCTCTTCTTATACTTTACTTAGTATCAGTTCATATAAGTCTTTCCATACTTCTCTGTCTTTATCATGTTCATTGTATCTTAGGCCATAGTGATATCTTGTTACTTTAATTTTATCACAGTTTGTTTAGCAATTCCCCGATGTAAGGTTACATCTAATTTGTTTCCAGTTATTTTTACAACTTCAATAGATTTTGTATAAACATTTTTGTGTATAGAGTTCCTTTATTTTTGTTATTTTCCTCCTTCATCGTACATGCCTAACAGGAATCTTTGGGTCAGAGTGTAGATATTTCTTAACACATTTCCACATTGCTTTATAGGATTATTAAACTATTTCTGAGCTGATGAAGAAACATTTAATGTGAAACAAATTTTGGTTTAAGATACCTTCATAATATCTTGTTCTAATTTCACTTTTTACTCAATAAATGTTTTTATTTAATTTTTGTTGTCAAATATTTGAATTGTTTAGCCATCTACCTGTTAATTATTTCCATGCATGCATGTGGCTTCCCTAAGAAAATAAATGTTTCAAGGTTTTAAACAGGAATAGTTACTAAGTTTATTTTGGCATTTACCTCAGCTTATATTATAGCAGTTTGTATACTGATACATGGAGTTGTTCAGATATGTTAAACATATTTATGTTTGACAAGTGCTGCATATAAAACATAGACACTGGTTCTGTCAGGTCTTAATAAAAATCAGTTTCTTGTATCAGTGTATATTCTGAGAAATGATAATGCTTTGTAGTTCTACTATAAAGCTAATTGTTGCTTAACATGAAATAAGTGCACATTCTAGCATACCTACTTTCGTGTTTAAAATGTTAGTCAAGATGGATACCATCTAAAACATTAAAAATACTACCTCAATATTTATTATTTCTGTCTAGCAAACCTTAATCAAAGTAAATTTCTTTTTATATCTCTTTTCCACATAGTCTACCTGGATGCCTTGCATATTATTAAAATTGGTCTCTTACTTAAAAAAGTCTTTTATGGAGAATTTCTGCTTTGCAGTTTGCATCTTCCTTTCACAGAGATCTCTACTCTAAATAATGCCCTATAGTAAGGCAACTTTCTTTAGGAAAATTTCTATTATTTTATGAAGTACCTGATTGAAAAATGTTCCTTGGAAAAGTTTTGAGAAATTTGTGAAGCCGTGACAAAACTAAAAGCATGATAATAACTAAAAGAGCTGCTACTTATCTCCCCTGCCTCCCAAAGGAACGAACTAAAGGGTAGATATTAACATTTTAAATTACCTCATTTTAATTGAGTATCTTGCCATCTGTTTTACTAAGATTCAGTATCTCCTTTAAAAAATTATCTTGCACCAAAAGAATTTATATTAATAGTTTTCTTGTCTGATTATTTCACTATAAAATAACATAGCACCAAATTTTCAAGGGTAGCTATAATTATACTTTTTAGGCTTAAAGAAAATTGAACTTTATTCATTGAAATGAAGTATCTAAAACCTTTGAATCTAATGGCAAGCTCAAGAGGTTAAACTTTGAATCTAATGGCTAACTCAAGAGGTTGAGGTATTGCCTAGTAGTTGTAATGCTTTCAAGAACTGGAATCAAGCATTTATGACTTAGATTAATTAGTTTCATTTATTATTTTTGGGTGCCAACTTTGTGTTAAATTTTGTTTAACTACATTCTTTTAATATATCTGCTTGCTAAATATTTTTTTTTTAAGATTTTAGACTATAAACCCTTACTTTTTTTCTTAGTAAAAACTCTTTAAGACAGAAGGGCAAGGGCTAGGCAAATGGAGTTGTGACTTGCCCAGGTTCATATAGTTAGGAAATATCTGAGGTCAGATTTGCACCCAGGTCTGGTGCTGTATCCATTGTGCCACCTAGCTTCTCCTAAATGAAAACTTATGACTATAAAACATATTAAAATTCTAAGTATTATAAAATAACAAAGTATCTTTTCATTGTTTATATATTATGCCTTCAAATTTAATAACTCTTAGCAATACTAGCAATAAATAAAAGAATAATGAAGCCTGCTTTTAGTTATATAGATGTTAACTATCATTACCTTAACCTTCCTCTCAAATGATTGTTCTACTGCCTAAAAATGGATAAGGTATTTCCTAGTGTTAAAACACAATGTGTGTGTATGAATGTGTATGTATGCACATGCTTTCCCTTAAATGACCAGTTTCTTTTTCCTCCTTTAAGAAAAAGGAAGTCTAACTGTCATCTTGGTTCCTTATTTCTCTACCTTTTCCATTTGTTTCTATTTCTTTCTAATTAATTTCTATTTCCACTGCTGAATTGAAACAGTTTCCAAAGACAGGAGTGATAATTTATTTAGTTCCTGCTGTGTGCAGGTCACTTTGCTGGGTACTGAAACAAATATTTAAAGTAGCATAGTTCTTGCTCACAAGGAGCTATAGTCTGCTTAAGGAAAGAGGGAAGAGATCAGTAGAGTATTTTGGGAACAAAGATGACGTTTCAAGTGATCTATGAAATATGAGAAAAGAACATTTATATGTTATATGTATCTTTCTTATTTGACTGAGCTCCTTTTGGACATGAATCTTATTTTTGGCCCTATCACAGTGTTCAGTACAGTTTCTTGAGCATAGTTTAGGTACTTAATAAATATTACTGGAATAATTGGATTATTTATTAGCTCTCCCTGACCTTCCATAGCTTCTGTAGTCCAGGTGGTGAGAAAAAAAAACAGAAAGTAATTGCATGTTGATCAGTTTTTATAGTCTCTAAAGCAAATTTAAAACACAGGCTCAAGACGAGTTTATCTCTTCTAAAGTAACTCATTCTAATACATTTGTTCTTGGTTTTGTTGGTTTATTTTCTCTTGCTCGAAAGTAAGACTGTAAAGCTGCCACTTTAGTTCTAGAAAAATGACTATGGTACTGAGTACACTGTAAGGATTACCAGTTGAGAAAGAGCCAATGTTTCTTCATAAACATTGCTATAAAGTTGATGAAGAAGTTGGGCAGCATAATGCTAAGGGCTCAGATAGAAATAGGTAGGAGGAAGATGGTGGCCTTTTTCTGTTTTAATTTTTCAACAACCAGTTTGCTCATCATTGTGTTTTAACATTTTTATTATTCATTTTTATTTAGAATTTAGATGCATTTTGGAAAAATGAGATTTTATTCAAAGATAACTATTTTAAAAATGTTTTGTCTTATATCTGATGAATAACTTGTTTATTTTTGAAGTTTCATTTTTTGCAATTTGTATTTTAATCCCTAGACTATTAAATTCATTTACAAAAAGTTTTAAGTGTTGGATTTACTTTTATATTGACTGGTAATTCATTCTTTGCAGTCACGTAATTTAGAATAAATTCATATTCTTTTGGAATGTTTTCCTAATCAAATGCAGAAACTGATAAATGTTCAAATCCTTTCACTTTTGATGAGCTTAGTACTAATTAAAAAAATCATGACAAATGGAGCATTATTTCTTTTGCCAGTTTGGAGATTATTAGATTACTTGAAAACACTATTATTTAAATGTGACATAGTAATGCACCTTTGCCTATACGATACTAATTAAGGAATAAGTGTTTCTTTTCTCTTATATATATCTTTCCATTAAGAAGATTGGCTTTGAAAAGTTGTCCAGTAACTGAGAGTTTGTTTTGAACTCTGGAGATATTATGTAGGTGAAATGCCATGCTTTATGACTATAAAAATTTGATCAAGGCATACATTGGTCATGTATTAAGTTGAGGATTTTCAAAATAGGTTTTCTAAATTTGATCAATAAATATGTTAAGATGCATTATTTTCAATTTTTAGAAAGTAGAATGGGAACTTACTAAATTCAGAAAACCAATAAAAATAAATTAGTATTTGTAAAGTTAATAGTTCTGTGTTTTGGAAGTTTTCCATCACTTATGAATTCATAAAGCACATTTTGATCAAATCAAAGGATTTTTAATCACTGTATTTGATTAATTTCACTGTATTTCACATTCTTCTCTTTAGGAGTCTTTGGGAAGACACTGTTAAGCATTTTAGACATCCTAAATTTTGTCCCATTTCTTTAATCTGTGTTTGTTCCCAGAATAAAAACACACATACACACACACCCTCCATCCTGTAAGTTAGAATTTAATAAAATTTACTTCTTATTTATTTTTTTTGAAACTAATTTTTTTCCTGGACAAGACGTTATTCGTATAGGAAAGAACTGGGGGAAATACTTGTTGTCAGTACGTTTTTTTTTAAGGTAAATTCTTACCTCTTGTCTTAGAATCAATATAAACTGTCAGTTCCAAGGCAGAAGAGTGGTAAGGGTTAGACAGTTGAGGTTAAGTGACTTGCCCAGGGTCATGCAGCTAGGAAGCGTCTGAGGCCAGATTCGAATCCAGGACCTCCTGACTCCAGGCCTGGCTCTCAGATCCATGAGCCACCTGGCTGCCCCCAGTACATGTTTTTAAAAGAATTAGTTTCAGTTGCCTGGGGCACTGAGACTTTATATGACTTATTCAGGGTTACATAGCCAATTAAGGTTAAACAGGTCTCTGAGGCCAGCTTTTCTACTACTATTCATGACTAGAAAGAATATTAATGATTAATTTCTTTAATAACTTTGAGACTTATTAGAATGAAGTAAGTTAAAACTGATTTTTTTAACTGAGTGAACAGAGCCCATTAAAGAAATTGGCATTTTAGTTTAATATTTGGCAGCATTTCTTTTAAGTCAGATTTTTTTAATAAACTAGTGACCTTTTCATACTCTGTGGCCATTAATCAATTAACAATCACTTATTAATCACCTTCTGTTTGCCAGGTATTTTGCTAATTGATGGGAATAGAAAGACCAAAATGAAATCATCCCTGTCTATAAGGAGATTACTTTATGTCTGGACATTCTATTCATTTTTTCCTAATCATTTGTAATTTGAAGCATTTTTTAATCATGTTGCTGTTAATAGGTTTTGGGTTTTGAAAACTTTTTTTGTATTTTAGGAGTGACTTATTCTTATGCTAGGCATAAACCTTAAGAAGATCATTGATAATAGGAGATCCCATATTCATATCAAGAAATATGTATAACAGCACTTTTGTGGTAGCAAAGAACTATTAACAGAGAAGCCCATCAACTGAGTAATGACTAAACACATTTTGGAATGTGAATGTGATGAATACTGAGAAATGTGGGAAGACATCCATGAACTTATGCAAAGTGAAGCAAGTAGAACTGAAAAAACAAGATACATAAACAACTGCAGCAGTCAAAATATGGAAAGAATCAGAAACACAAACAATTGAAAATGAAGGTTGCAAAATTACAAAGAACAAACATAGCTCCTCAAGAGATATGAATAAAATCTTCTTTCCACTGATTTGCAGAGATGGAAAAGGGAAGGGTCTATATGTCCATATGACACATTTCATATAGCATCAAAGTTCTTTTTCCATTTCTAGGTAGGTATGCTGATTTTTTTTCTCCTCTCCATTTGAGAAGACAAAAAACTTTATTAGAGGGGATTGCTCCCTGAAAGAAAGGGAGTTAGGGGGAGGAATAGTACAAAGGGAAATTTAGGTAATGGTGATCCAGAACTTGGAAAGAGAGGGGAGGACTGGATATACAGTCTTGAGAGTTATCTCTGTAGAGATAAAGAATTTGGAGCCCCAGAGTATGAGTTGAACAACTCTGTTTTTCTTTCATCTGTTACCTTTACACTTTGTACCCATACCAGAGGACATTGCTAAGTTGATATTCTTGTTCCAGAGAAACTAACTTAAAGAACTAAAAAAAAAAATGTCCTTAGTATTTATGTATATGTATCTCATTTGAGAATGTAGTTTCCTTGAAACTTCTTACATATTCATATCATTTAAAAAATTTTGTTCTTTGTTTTGTGCTCCCTTTTCTGCATTTTATGAGTCTTTTACATATACATTGAAGAACTATCTTTTGTTGATAGCTTCTTTAGTTGACACTCTTCCTCTTCATGAGTGGTTATTAGTATAGTGTTAGATTTTCATTACTGAGTTCCTCTCATGATACTTGACCTAACTTCATTTATAGCAGGCCATGAAATCATACCTAAATTTGAACTTTTTGTTGCTTCCTTGAAATCTAAGGTATATTAAGACCATGCCTTTGTTCATTTGTTTCAATCATGCCTCACTTTTCATGTCTCCATTTGATATTTTCTTGGCAAGGATAGTGGAGTGGTTTGCCATTTCTTTTTCTAGCTTATTTTACAGACGAGGGAACTTAGGCAAAAAGGGTTAAGTAATTTGCTCAGTGTCACCCAGCCAGTAAGTGTCTGAGGGTGGTTATGAACTTAGGTCTTCTTGGCTCCAGATTTGGCACTCTATCCACTGTGCCACCTGACTGCCCATTTTTTTAATTTGACTCGGAATATAAAAAGTAATGTTACTTTTTCCCAAAATTACTATCACTTCTTCATAAACGGTTTGTCAGAATTTTCCATTGTTGCTTCTGTCTTCTGAGAGATGAAATTTTTTTTGTTAATGTCCTACCATTACTATTTATTTTACTTGATTCAGCAAGTGTGTATTGGTTTATTCATTTTCTTATTTTTCAATTGTTACTTTGTCTCCAAAGCTTCAGTATTTGTCCTCTTATATTCAAACCAACCTTTGCATTTTAAAATGTTGTTATCTTCCATAATGTCCTAGAAAACAGGGGTTGACTAATTAAAGAGTTTTTATGTTACCTTGTAGAATATTAAAGGAAATAATTTCATAGAGTTGGATCACCTTTCAGTAGTGTACCAGTATTTTTTCCCCAAGATGTAATTTTTTTGGGGGTGGTTATCCTTATGTTCCAGACAGAAAAAAAATAATTCTAGCTTCTCTTACCTAAAATCTCTTAGTGTGCATCATAATTCCCAATTATATATGTGAGTATAATATGTTTTTTCATGTTTAATGTAATAAGTTATTGACTTTACAACTTACTTTGTTGAATGCATGTGCTTAACCCTATTTTAAGTATTTTGAAGTATTTAAAGGACTTTGAATACCTTCTGTTTAGGAGATTATGATTTCACTGAAGTCAGATTTTTTTCCTCTAGGTATAAATACAAACATGCATATATATATTAACTATATATAAAACATAAGTCGTTGAAAAAAGAAAGGCCTAATTCACTTTTAAAATAAATTTCAGATGTGGTCAATGTGTTGCTTTGCTGAAATGCTTTTTTTCTTTCATATGAAATCTTTGTTACATGGGATTGCTCTTTGATAGAGGAGGAGGAAGGGGTATGTTTGGAAATGAATATGAAGTAAAAACCAGAGGCATCATTAAAAATAATCTATTTAAAAATAGTATCAATACTTCATATGTAGACTGCCGAGAGACTAACAGGTCACTAAATACTGAATCTTTCTTTTTATGCTTCTTGCCCCTTCCCCTCCTCTCCCCCCCAATTGAGTTTTTATCACCTAGTTAAGAACTTTGGCTTTTCCTGAAATAACTTTGGTGTACTTTCAATGCTGTTTATATTCATTTTATAGACAAATAGTTATAGTAAAATCTCTCTCTCCAAGAAGCATAGTTGTTGTAAGCATATTAACTCTGGCATGATGGCCTTTCTCAAGTCATTAGCATTATTTAAAGTAAAACAACTGAATGATATTGAAAACAAACCACAAGAAGTAGCTCATGCTTAGTCCTGTTAATTGTTGTTTTATATAATAGTTTATCTTCTACCACCAATTGACCCATATGATGATTGTATTAGAAGGTCCCAGTGGCAGCAGTTAGACTATGATATAGTAGTTAACTATGGATATATACAATAGTTATTTTGGATTGCTCTATATAGTATATAGTACAGAGCATTTTATGGAATTAATAGCAACTACTTGTTATGTTAAAATATGGAAGAAAAGGTGCCAAAAACTCATTTATAGATGGCAATGAAGTAGTCACAGTGGTATTTTCTAATCTTTGCTAACAAACTATCCCTAAGATACAGATCTTATGAATGACAGGGTGGGGGACTTTGGACTGGATAAAGCTTAGGATCCCCTGCTGCCTTGTAATTATCAGGATCTGGACAGTCATTTATTTGGAAGAAACGATGCGTGCACAGTGTGCATCAAAAGTAAAGCATACATAATGTGATTGTAAAAGGGGTATTTGAATCCTCCCAGTGGGATGTCATAGGGTATGTTTATAAACTCCAACTAAGCAGTTGCTCTGCAATGGAATTCCACTGGCATTTGAGATAATAATTTGCACAGTCAAATTACCTTCTTTACAGAAACCCAGGGAATCATGAGAGCCTAATCCTTTATTAATGTCAACTCATAGGCTGCAAGAAAGCGTAAGATTGCCATTCGAAAAGCTCAAGGGAAAAATGTGGAGGCCATCCGAGAACTGAATGAGTATCTCGAACAGTGAGTGTTTTGCAAGAGGATTGTGTTTTGCTATTATGATAAATCTTTTTTTAATTAAAATGGAATTTACATTTGATTTTCTTTTTTGCTTCCATGCTGTTCATTTACAGAATCACCACACACACATACCTTTTTTTTTCCTTCTTCCCACCAGGTTTGTGGGAGATCAAGAAGCTTGGCATGAACTTTCAGAACTTTACATCAATGAACATGAGTAAGTTGATAAGTCTACATAAAACCTGCTAACAGTGTATATCTCTTCTAAGTTAAAGTGGCTACTATGTATCTAAATTTTGGTGGGAAGGCTTACATATTTTAAATTTTTAATAAAATTGCTTTATATGTCTTTAATAAGATTAAACAGCTATGAAATTATTGGAAGCTATTTTTATAATTTTCATCAAAAATCAATATGGAATGATTTTGCTTGTCTCATCTTCAATCATGATGATTGTTTTGATTTTTCTTCCAAATCATTTTCACTAATTGGAATATGAAATACTATGATTTTTGTTAAAAGCACTATTTAAAAGGTTATTTTTAGAGTTTAAATTGTTCTTGCATACAAAGTGCTTTGTCCTTGCTGTATTTCAAAAAGAATTTCTTTTTAGGACATGGTAAGATTCTGTTGATTGTAAGGATTCATTAGTGTTCTTGCTAAGAGAGTCTGTTCTTCCGAAGGGGCGGGCATTCTGTCGCCTGGGTACAAAACCAAGCACAATCAAGAATGTTGAACTCACTTATTGGATATCTAATGGTTTTTGTGAGTTTTTTTCTTTTTTTCTTTCTTTCTTCCTTTTTTCCTTTCTTTTTTTTTTAATTGCTGTATGACAGGAGGAAATCCCGGTGTGGGAGGATTAATGCAAAGCCTTAGTGCAGGTTTTCTAATATCATAGCATTAATTTTAACATCCCATTTTCAGGCATGTTTTTTTCTTTCCTTAGTTCTTTTGCCTAGGCTGAATTATATCACATTATTTGCTTCTTTCCTTTTAGGAAAATGTAAAAGAATCAGATTCTAAGGTAGTATTGTGCTATTCTTATTGTCTGGAAGCAGCTAAGCCTAGTTCTCATAGAAATTAAAATATTTGACTTAGGAAATAAAATATAACATTATTCTGTTCTTTTTGTTTTGCCACAATCTGTTCATGCAAAGTGAATTGGAGAATCATGGCAATTAATCCAGGATTAATTCAAGCAGAAAAAAATCTACTTTGATGAACTATCTAGGTAGTTAAGCATAATTGTTTCAATTCTCTAAATATTGATGCAGTTACAAGTGTGTTTCTCCCATTTCTTAACTCACCTACTCATTTCAGATATTTTCTGATTCTCTATAGGATACAGAGTGCTTTCATTTTAAAATTTTCATTTTTCATAATCTTCATACTTTACATTTTAAATATGTAGCATGATTAATGGAAAGAGCCCTCAATTTAGAGTTAGAGTATTGGGACTCAGTTGTTGGCACTGCCACTTAATACTTGTCCCATAGGACTAAATGCTTTATGAAGTTCTTCCTCGTTTTAGTTAAATCTATGATCCTATTATTCTTTTACCTTAGCTTTTTTTACTTTTTAAATTATAACTTTTTTGACAGTTGCTTTGAGAAATAAAATTATACCTTTTTTCCTCAAAGGAGGGGGAGGGTATGGAGAAATGAGGGGATGGAAAGTTCTCCTAAAATTAAACAGGATAATCCAAAGCTTTTTAGCTATAATGTAGTACAAATTGTAGTGAGAAAAGCAGCTGAAAGTAATTTGTTTCCCAAGGAAATGATAATTGTACTCAACTCACCCTCTTCAATAGTGTTACAAAAATCTATTTTGACTTTTAATCTAGTTATGGTTATAAAATGGTCATCCATCTGTTTTTTCCCCAAACAAAAAACAGGCATTCTGTAATTAAGGATAAGTTAAAATATAGTAGAGTATGACAAACATATTTTGAGACTATCTGACTTGAGCATAGGAAATAGGATATGTGTGGCACAGAATTTTAAAAAAAAATTAATAGACTGAAACATAGGGTATTTTCTTAGTAATCATTTGTTAAACATTTACTATGTTCCAAGCACTGTGCTGAGTGTTATATGTATACAAAGAAAGACAAAAGTAGTCCTGCTTTAAAGGAGTTCACATTCTAATAGAGGAAACCCATATATAACATTTAGCAGTTTGAAAATGGTTAGATTCTTTTTTTTTTTTTTTTTTTAAGTAGGTTCTGGGTTGCTCTCATCTGTGTTTACATTGCAGTCATCTCTTTTGAGGTACTTGAAAATGCTTACCTGGATTTTACAATGAACAGGAGCCATAGTCTTTCTATGACTGAGTCATTTTACCTTAAGAGCTTTTGTACTCTTCTCAAACTCTTGTTCTTCTTAGGAAAGGATATATATCTGGAAGTACCTTCTCATAACTTTTCTTTTTTTAAATAGGTGATATGGTATGGTCCAAATACTCATTAGAAAGGGAAAGGAATCCATCTCTTCATATATGAAGTGAGAAAACAGTTACTCTGCTTTCGGTTTTAATGTTTCTTTAGATTCCTTCAGTACTATTATTGGCACTTTTTCATTGGTGTATTGGTTTTCATATGTGGAGTCTGTACATATGTGGAATCTGTACATTTATATTTGAAACCAGAGTGGATTGTAGAAGGGAGAAAAAAGATAAGTAATTTGGCTTTTTCATTCATAGTCATCAGAATATATAAGGTGGCATATTCTAATTTTTTATGTTCCTATATTGGCAGAATGTATCTGAAAATGTAATCTCTTCCTTTTGTTGGAAAGGAGCCATCTTCTTTTTTCCAACTTAGTAGATCTTGTAGTACTTGTGTCATTAGGATTTCCTATGAATAGTAATTTCACATATGAAATTAAGGATAAATTGTACATTACATTATAGTTGCTTTAAGAAGATGGTTAGATCAATGTCTTTTTAGAAGCAGTTATCATAACAATCTATACTTCATTTGTTAGAATTTTTTTTTCTTTAGCAAAGATCTCATGCTGTTAATATCTCCTTAAAAACTAGTGTCATTGTTGCTAAATAGATTTCGTTTTAAAATTTCTTTAAAGATTAAATTAATCTTGTAAATTTTAGAATTAACTAATTTGTTGAGGCAGCTTAATTATAAGGATTTTGAGAATGAAATAATAACTAATGTGATGGCAAAAATTGCTCTAAATTATTTTAAATTGCAGACAATCTACTGTTTTTAGCAGTTTTTAATCAACCAATTTTGTTTTTGATATTCTTCAGCTATGCAAAAGCAGCCTTTTGTTTGGAGGAACTTATGATGACTAATCCACACAACCATTTATACTGTCAGCAATTTGCTGAAGTAAGTGTTTTAAAAAAACTGTTTTAATAATTTAATTTGCTGACGTGTTTTTAAAACTATTTTAAGTCATTCTGTTTTTGTCACTGTTGCATAATTTGAAGGAAATAAAAGTAAAGCTTTTAAAATTTTTGATGTTAAATATGTAATTTAAAAAACTATCTGATGAAATTTTAGTTTTAGGCTTAAAGTTTTAAATTCCTAATTATTTTTTGAAGTGTTGACTTTTTAAAAATCTGGTATTTGGAGTTTTTTCAAAGTTAGTTTGCATATTCCTTTGTTTTAATTTAAAACCCTGAGGTTTCTAAGAAGGCTGATTTTTTTTTTTCCTTTTAAATATATTTCTAGCAAATCCGTAGGGGTAAGAAGATGAATTTTATTTGCATACTACCGTATAGGTGATATTTGTTCTGAATATGACTAGAAGTCAGTTTCTGAGGTGATGTTCTATCTCAGCAAAAATTTTAAAGTAATTACTGAGGCTTAGCTGAAGCACTTTAATAATAAAAATAATTGCTACAGGGCAGCCTTCACTCCTAAAGCTGTATTTTATGTGCTATTGGAAAGTCCTGAATAGTAGAAAATTAAATTCAATGCACTAGTTTAATTTTTTTTAGAAATATGTCATTTAAAGTTATTATGCTTTTTTCCCTTAATGAAAAGGTCTTTATTTTTTAAGCATTCAATAATATGGAAAAGATCAAATTTCTCATAGGGTACTGTTTTGTCTTCTTGTACTTCAGATGGTATTTGAGATTTAAATTAATACTAACAACTTTAAGATGAGTTCCTTTAACACCTTGGACTTGGATATGAAATATCTGACTACTGCAATTAGTAATTCCTGTGGTATGATGAAACATGTTATATTTCAAAGTAGTAAAATAAACAGATTTCAGCTGTCTGCAATTTTAACAGGTTAAATATACCCAAGGTGGACTTGAAAATCTTGAACTTTCAAGAAAATATTTTGCACAAGCATTGAAATTGAACAACAGAAACATGAGAGCTCTTTTTGGGCTTTATATGGTGAGTAGAGGTGTATGAAAAATGTTGTTTTTAAAAATCTGTCATTTAAAATTCATTATTATTTCTAATGACCTCCCATAACGTTTCCTCATTTAATTGTATGGTTTTGATCTTCAGTGTAGTTTAAATATGTGTAATAATTTAAAATTCTAATAATTTTTGAACTGTAAATAGCACATAAAAATTTTTATTGTTAATTTTTTTAGAGTTCCATAGTTGTTTTTTTGCGAAGATTTGAAACTAAAATTAAGTGTATAATTTAGAATGAATATAATATATATGTACATATATGACATACATCCATACACACAGGTACACATATACATACATAAATGTTCTCATAAGTTGTCCCAGAAGTCTTAGTGTAGTTTTAAGCTATGTATAAATGCATATATGTAATGGAATACACACACACACACATCCACACATATAAAAGTAAATTGAGCAGTTTGATACTTTTCCATAAGAAATAAAAATTGTCTCTTTAAAAATTAAATCTTTCAGCCTTGATAGTAAATTGATTGCTCTCGGGGATTTTATGAATGAGTTGGTGTCAGTTCTGAGTGGTTCCCCACTCCCTTGGAACTTTCAGTCCACAGCCAATGGCTGTCCTCCCTCACAGAGTGTTCCCTTCCTCCTGACTTCCACTCTGTCCCTATCTCTCAAAGAGTGAACTTCTTGTCCTCTTAACCCACCATCTGGGGATAGCCAAGGTTTTTTCCCCTAGCCTGCCTGCTAAATCTGCTTTCCTACTTTTAAAGTGTATTTCCTATTACACTTGTCATAGACATAAGCGACACACTGAACTAGTTTTATTTTTATTTCATGTTGTTGATTGATTATGCTGTTCTTCCTATGCCAAACCCTATATCATGTTTACTACTTTTAAACATACCTTAAGATAGTTCAAAATATGATACTAAGAAGATGTCAAAATATGCATTATAAATAGATTTTTTAAGGCATATTACTTTCCATTTTTCCTAATGGGATAGGATTGATTCTATTTTAATTAATAATATTTAATTTATAATTAATAATAAATTAATAATTAACTATTAATAATAAACTATTTCTGTTTATTATATATGACTAAAAGTTAAACTTAGGAAGAATCAATGAATTGCAATACAGTATCCAGCATTGTATTGGATGTTGTCAAGAATGCAAAGAGATGTAAAATGTTGACCTTATCCTCAAGGACCTTATGTAGTTAGGAAATAAAAGGAACACATAGAATGTACTCCTTAGGAGTCAGTGTCCAATTCCCCAGTTTTATAAAGGAAGAAAAGAAGGCCCAATGGTTTTTAAGTGACTTATTCACAGTCCCACAGATTGTAAGTGTCCAAGTTCAGATTCAGATAAGTTAATTATAAGGCTATAACAATGAAATTTTGACTTTTTTTGGAGGAGATCCTTTTTTTTTGTAGAAAATATAAGATTTGCAGAGTTTTTTTTTAAAGTAAAAGGCTTAAAATTTTTACTTTATCAACACCTTGAATCTTTCAGAATTTGACTGACTAATCTTTTTTTTTTTTTTTTTTAAATTCTTACCTTCCATCTTGGAATCAATACTGTGTATTGGTTCAAAGGCAGAACAGCAATAAGGGCTAGGCAATGGCGGTTAAGTGAATTGCCCAGGGTCACATAGCTAGGCCTAGTCTGAGGCCAAATTTGAACCTAGTACCTCCTATCTTTAGACCTGGCTCTCAATCTACTGTACTACCCAGCTGACCCTGACTTGAATAATCTTTTGATGGAATTTTAAAGGTCATCTTACAAGACTAAATTGAAAGAAATTTTAAAAGTATTTTTTTAAGCTAGGTTTGGTTGTTGGGTGAACATTAGCTACTGAGGAGGTGGAAGCTGTCAGTTCTTTTGGTTGGATCTTGAAAGATTATGTGGTCTGGCTCTTTAAGGTAGGGGAAAAAAACCAACAAGTTAAAATTAAATTTTGCTATCATAATTGGGAGATTATTTAAAAGTATCAAATGATACAAAGGGTAATCAAAATATATAAGTAGATTGGTGAGCCAAGATGGCAGAGAAGGTACAGGGATCTATTTGATTTCTATTAAATTACCTCCAAAAAAACCTGTTATATAAGTCCTCAAAATGAATTCTGGAGCAGCATAACCCACAAAAAAACTTTAGCCTCAAAGAACTTAGAGAGCTGGTATGAGGGATCTAGTGTGGACATGGAGCATAGCATGTCAGAGCAGGCCAACTCAGGCAACAGGCCTTGGGGGCAACTGAAGTAGCAGCCAATACTTCTGGAACTCAGCCACTGAAAGTAAGACAAGTCATAAAATTGCTCAGAAAGAGATTACAGAAGTTCCTTTGCTCATTCTGAGTGCAAGATTCTTGTCACATTGTCCATGTATAGAACCATGCCCCAGGCAAGGGACATAGTCATAGGTTGAAGAGAAGCACCAGTACATACTAGCACTTGGAACCACAGGGGAGCAGGGGACTCTGGTTGCAATTTCAAGGGGTAAAGAGTGGTTGGGTTACTCACACACCAGAGCAGACAGAAAGTACTAAATACACTTCTCCTTACATAATACCACCTTGGAAGACCTAAAAGCAAATAGATCTCCACTGCCAGTTCTGAAGGTAACTGCACAAAGAATCTGAAGCTTAGAACACTGTCCCCTTCAGCACAGTTGCAAAGCCCATAACAGTTTTTTAAATTAAAAGAAAAGAAAAAATTTGGAAAATGAGCAAACAACAAAAAAGAAAGTTATTTTGGCGACAGGGTAGACTCAAACTCAGAATAAGACAATAAAGTCAATAATATTGCATGCAAAAGCTCCAAGAAAAATATGAATTGCTCTCAAGCAAATCAGGCAAGAGAGGTAGAATCAAAATTGGGAAAAGAAATGAGAGTGATATAGGAAAATCATGAAAAAAGAGTCAACATCTTGATAAAGGAGACACACAAAAAAATACTGAAGAACTTAGCGTCTTAAAAAACAGAATAGGCCAAATGGTAAAAGAGGTACAAAAATCCAAAGAGAAAAATTCCTTCAAAAGTAGAATGGGCCAAATGGAAAAAAGATCTACAGCAATGCACTAAAGAGAAAATCTTCTAAAAAGACAGAATTGGCCTTCTTGGGGAAAAAAAATTTTAGAAAATTACAAAAATCACTGAGAAGAATTCTCTACAAAGTAGGATTAGCCAAATGGAAAAGGAGGTACAAAAACTCACTCAGAAAAATCATGTATTAAAAATTAGAATTGGGCAAGTGGAAGCTGATGAATCCATGAGACATCAAGAAATAGCCAAACAAAGCAAAATCAAAAGAATTAAAAAAAAAAGAAAACATGAAATATCTCTTGGGGAAAAACAATCGACTTGGCAAATAAGTCCAGGAGATAATCATTTAAGAATAAATTAAGAAATAATTTAAGAATTATTGGACACCCTGAAAGCCACGATAAAAAAAAAAAGAGCTTAGACTTAAACTTCAGGAAGTCATCAAAGAAAACTGCCCTGATATTCTAGAACCAGAGGACAAAATAGAAATTGAAATAATCTAACAATCACCTTCTGAAAGAGATCCCTGCCAAAAAATTCCCAGGAATATTATAACCAAATTCCCTAACTCCCAGGTCAAGGAGAAAATATTGCAAGCAACCAAAAAACCTCCCCAAAACTGGTGAAATATCATGGAACCACAGTCAGGATAACACAAGATAATAAAGGATTGGAGGGCCTGGAAAATGATATTCCATAGGGCCAAAGCAACTAGGACTTCCAAAAGTATTACCCAGAAAAACAGCATAATTCTTCAGGGGGAAAAAGTGGGTATTTAATGAAGTAGAACGCTTTCAAACATTCCTATTGAAAAGACCAGAGTTGAATGGAAAATTTGACTCAAATACAAGTCTCAAGTGAATCATAAAAAGGTAAATAGGAAAGTGAAATTAAAAGACAATCAATAATGTTAAACTGTGTATATCACTGTATGAGAAAATGATTCTTGTAACACTATAAAGAACTTTGTCATTATTAGGTCAATTACAAGGAATATACATAGAAGGCAAGGGTATGAGCTGAATATGATGGGATGACATAAAAAATAAAATTAAGGCATGAGAAAGAAGAATGCATTGGGAAGAGGAGGATGGGAAAAATAGAATGGGGTAAATTATCATACATAAAAGAGGCATGAAAGTGTTTACTTTGGAGGAGGAGATAGGAGAGTGGGGAAGAGTGCATGTAAATGTTACTCTCATCAGAATTGACTTGTTGAGGGAAAAACATACATAATCAATTGAGTATAGAAAGTTTTCTTACCCTACAGGAAAATAGGAGAGGACGGGGATAAAAGAAGTGGGATGGGGCTGATAGAAATGAGGACAAGTTGGGGGAGGTAGAGGTCAGAAACTAAACAGTTAAATAGGATGGAAAGTAATATAATTTCATAAGTAATGAATAAGTAATACACTTTCAAAAGTAATTCATAATGATTACATTTTTTTTTACAAATCTCTTATAAAAGCCCCATTTCTCAAAAACAGAATGAGTATATAAGATTATAAGTCATTCCCAAGTTAATAAGTGGTAAAAGATATGAACAGACAGTTCTCAAAGTAATTAAAGCTCTCTGTAGTCATTCAAAAAATGCTTTAAATCATTACTAATTAGAGGAATACAAATTAAAACAACTCTGAGGTACTATCCCATACCTATCAGATTGGTTATGATACTTGAAAAGGAAAATGAGGAATTTTGGAGGGAATGTGGGAAAGCTGGGACACAAATGCATTGTTCGGTGAATTGTAAACTGATCAATTATTCAGGAGATCAATTTGATCTTTGTCCAAAGCCCTATAAAACAATACATACCCTTTGATCCAGCAATAGTATTACTAGGCTTGTATCCCAAAGAGATAAAAGAACAAAAAGGGGAAGGACCCATATGTACAAAAATATTTGAGGAGCTCTCTTTAGGGGGACAAAGATTTGGAAAGTGAGGGGATAACCATTAACTGTGGAATGGCTGAGTAAGTTATAGTATATGTTTGCAATGGAATCCTATTCTTTTGAAAGAAATGACAAGCAGGAGGCCTGCAGAAAAACCTGGAAAGACTTACTCAAACTGAAACAGTAAAATAAGTAGAACGAGGAGAAATTGTATAGTGACAAGTATTCTTGACAGTGAACAACAGTGAGTAATTGCCATTCTCAGCAATACAGTGATTCAAAACTATCCAAAGGATTCGTGATAAAAAAATGTCATCTATTTCCAGAAAAAAAAAGAACTGAATCCCAGACCAGACCAAGTCTTTCACTTTCTTAATTTTTTTTTCTATTTAAGTTTCCTTGCACAAAAGGATTAATATGGAAAAATGTTTTATGTGATTGCACATGTAAAATTTATATAAGGTTGCATACCATCTCAAGGGAGGTTGAGGGGAGAGGGAGAAAGAATTCAAGACTCAGTATTCTTTGAAAAATGTTGGAAACTGTTTTTACATGTAATTGGGGAAAAATTAAAATTTAATACTATAAAAAATGGAAAGGCATGAATAGATGTCTGCACTATGTTGCCCAAATTATATGTATGACAAAGTAAACTAGATAAGCTGGCCTTATAGTAATAGTTAAAAAGAATAAATTGTCATCCCAAGTAGTACACTGTCATTCACAAAATGTTAAAAGATCACAGAAAGGTTTCTAGTGCATGGAGTACATACTTCACAAAAACCTTGCATAAAAATATGGAGAAGGATCACATAAGATTAGATGTCTAGACATTTGTACTGATAGGGATAGTAATGTATTTGTTCTAACGAGATGAGGAAGTTGATGATTGGCAAATTCTATTAATGTAGTGTGCTTTTGATTTCATCATGATAGAGATCACCCTAGTTGTCTTGGAAGCCTATGCTTATAGGACATAAGCTCTGATAGGTCCTACAAAGCTAGAAAGTCTTTGAGATGGTACTGATTATATACCCTTCAAATAAGCTGCTACCATCCAAGGTCTAACCTAGTAAATTCAGTGAATTTCCTTTCTGATATTTTGACTAATGACTTTTTGGGGGGTTATGTTTGTTTTGACCAAATGTAATGACTACATTATGTAATGACTACATTAATAGAATTTGCCAAGTCATGAAAAAGTCTGCTAAAGCACATGAAACAGTTCACTGAGACAAGACATGATGAAGCTCCATATTGACAGAATTACAAATCTCAAAGTATAAGATCATTGCCAGTGACAATAGCTTCAGTCACAGATTTAAAAAAAAGAAAACCTTCCCATCTATTTATCACAAGTTAACTAAATGGAAGGTTTAAGTAATTTAATGTTTTTAAGGTTGGCAGTGTTTTAAGAGTATATTCATTTGATAAAAAGATTTTTTTAATCTGGGATCCATAGATCCCCATCTCTAGATGGATTTTGGGGGGGGAGAGGAAAAAATTGCATCTCTATTTTCACTAACCTTTATTTTCCTTTGTAATTCTATTTACCTTATTTTATGTATTTAAAAATACTATTCTGAGGAAGGTTCCATAGAGTTTATCATATCTCCAAAGCAGACCATGACACAAAAAGATTATGATTTTGTGATCTAATATAAGTAAATATAAATTTATTTATGGTATTTAAGTGTTCCAGAAATAGCGGTGGTCCAAAAAGATCTAGTTTCAAGATTCCTCTTGAAAATCTGAAAACTATGGATTGTTAGCATTTTAGTGGCTGACTTTGCCAATAGCTATTGGTAGCCAAATCCAATTCAATTTGCCAAATAGTTGTTAACTACTCCATGCTAGGCACTGTGTTAAGCCTTGCAGATATCAAAGACAAAATTAAAAAGCTCTTGCCTTGCAAAAGCTTATATTCATTTGAGGGGAAAATCAGGTATACAAATAGGTAAATACAAAGAAAGAAGGAAAGAGAGAGCTAAGAAAAGCCTTTTTTTGGGAAGTAGAACAAATCAGAGAAATATTTCAGAGGTTGTTCTTCAGGTATAGTGTGAAATTGTTTACTAATAAAGGTAGTAGTCTCAATTTTAAAAGCATTGGGAAAAATGACTGCTGCTTTCACAAGTCTCTGTACTTCTTGACTTGCTTTTCTCACCCTGTGGTCTCTTGTTCTCACTTCTGATAATCATTCTGATGTGACAAAACTTTTCTAGACTTTTCTTTTATTCAACTTTTTTTAGAAGGCACAGCATTAAATTTAATAAGCATTGATTATCTCATGTGTGCAAAGCATTATATTAAGTTCTACATATACAGAGACTCTTAAGGGTGTGTGTGAATTTCTTGCCCTCAATAAACTTAAATTTCACTGGGCTCATACAGTATACATGCAGATAAATAAGGAAGCAAGGAGATTATAGGTATGGGGGATAACCTGCACAAAGCTCTGGGGGTAGGACATGAAATGGGGAGCTCAGAGAAAAGCAGTAGGAATAATTTAAGACATAAATTATGTAAAAAAGAGTAATATGAAGTAAATCTGAATTAGATTGAAGTCAACACAAAGGAATAGGAGACTTTCAAGAATTTTTCTTCATGTTTCCAGAATTTTAGCTCTCGTGAGTAAGGAAAATCAGAAGTGTATAGAGACCAAATTTATATACAAAGAAATCACCAAATAACTTAGATTTTTAAAAGATGTGCTGGATATGGGAACAAGTTCATGTAACAGGGGATGAATATGATGAATATGAATATGGTCCTATAAAAATAGGGTCTAGATTACTAATGATACTTAGCAGTGGTAAGAATGAATTGAGATTAGTAAAGCAAAAATTGACTAAAAATTATATTGAAGGTTTAAATCAAGAACAGGTCAGGCCTGGGTAACCTTATTTTCTTTTGTTGATAATTAATAATCCATCAGATTAAGAGAATGATTTAGATATAGTTTGCCTAAATTTTTAGTAAAGCATTTGCTTAAGTAACTTCTAATACTCTTGTGGATAAGATAGAGAAATGTGAATATATAATTAGATGGATTCAAAGGTTGTTTAATGATTGAATTTAAAGAGCAGTTATTAATGGTTTAATGCCAGCATGACAGGAAGTCTCCTGGGGAGTGCCCAAGGATTTATGCTTGACTCTGTATTATTTAACAATTATATCAGTGATATGGGTAAAAATATGGAGGACATGCCCATCAAATTAGCAGATGAAACAAAACTGAAAAGGATAGCCAACACACAGGATGCAGAATCCAGCTATTAGACAGGGTAGAGCATTGGACCGAATCCAATAATATGAAATTCAATAGGGTTAAATGTAATATTTCAAACTCAGGATTGAGATAATCGAGTACACTTATTGTGGAAACCATGGGAGTTTTATTGCACTACAGGTTAAATAAGTAAATGGAGTCAGTGTGATAAAGGCAGTCAGAAAAAATTAAAATGATTTTGGCCTTCAGGAGTAGAGGTACATCTTCCAGGAACAAGGAGATTATAGTCCTGCTGTACTCTACATTGATCAAAACATACCTGTATACAGTATTGTATTTAGTTCTAGATTATACAGTTTAGAAATAACTGGGATGGTGAAGGACCTAAAATCTGAAATGTATGCCATGTGGAGATTGGTTGAAGGAACTGGGACTGTTTATCTTGAAGAAGAAGAGACTCAGGAGAAATATGTTAGCTATCTTCAAATATTTCATTATCTGTCTAGAAGGCAGAAACAAAAGTAATTGATAAATGTTTCAGAGAGTCAAATTTAGGCTGTCAGGAAAAGTTGTCCAGAAGTGTAATGACCTGCTTCTGGAGGTAGTGTATCCTCATTAGAAGTTTTAAAGCAGAGGATGGATGACCACTTTTCTGATACGTTAAGGTAACATGACTTTTTTTTTTTAATATAGATTAAGCTAGATGACCACTGAATATCCTTCCAAAGCTTATATTGGGTGATTCTGTGGTTTCATTTTGTCATATAGTCAGTGGAGCCTCTTAAGATTCTTTTAACAGTTGATCTAAATAATTAGATCTATGCTTTAAGAATAATGGCAGCCATATGGAAAATTAATTGGAAAGATAGGATAGTGGGCAGTAGAATAATTAGGCTATTTCATTAGTCTAGGTATGTAAGAGGTAATGAGGGCCTGAACTAGTTTGTTGACCTTGTGAATGGAGAGAAGAGTAGAGATGCAAGAGATATTGTGAAGTTAGGGCTAACAAAACTTGGTCATTGATTGGATGCAGGGATTGAAGGAGTGGGACAAGTTTGAAGGAGAGGGATAGTTTTTGAAGTTATGTTAAACACTTAATATCCAAAAAAAGCATAAGAATAAATGGAGCTTTCCTTAAAATGATAAAATAGTATCTATTAAAACCATCAGCAGGGCAGCTGGGTAGCTCAGTGGATTGAGAGCCAGGCCTAGAGACGGGAGGTCCTAGGTTCAAATCCGGCCTCAGACACTTCCCAGCTGTGTGACCCTGGGCAAGTCACTTGACCCCCATTGCCTACCCCTACCACTCTTCCACCTATAGGTCAATACACAGAAGTTAAGGGTTTAAAATTAAAAAAAAAATCAGCAAACACATTCTGAAGTGGGGACAAGTTGGACCCCTTCCCAATAAGATCAGAGATAAAACAAGAGTGCCTATTATCACCACTATTATTCAATATTGTACCATAACTGCTACTTCTGGCAAAAACAAAAGAAAAAGAAATTGAAGGAGATAGAATAGACAATGAAGAAACAAAACTATCACCCTTTTGCACTTGATATGATTGATATAATTTGAGAATCTGAGTAAGTCAACTAAAAAATTAGTTGAAATAATAACTATAGCAAAGTTGGAGGACACAAAATAAACCCACATAAATTATTAGCATTTCTACATATTACCAACTAAGTCCAGCAGCAAGACTCAAAAAAGAAATTCCATTTAATTTAACAGTAGAGGATATAAAATATTTAGGAGTCTACCTGCCAAGACAAAGCCAAGAACTATATGAACTTAATTTCAAAAGACTTCACACAAATAAAGTAAGATTTAAACAATTGGAGAAATATTCATTACGGATAGACTGAGCATATATAATAAAAATGACAATTCTACCTACACTAATCTGCTTATTCAATGTCATACCAATCAAACTTATAGAGCTAGAAAATAATACCTATTATCACCAAAGTACTGTACTGTATAGGAGCAATACAGAGTTGGGGAGGGGAGAGAAAAGGATATAACATAAATATATGCCGACAGGGAAATAAATATAAAATGATTCCAATCATATTGCACAAAAGTGAAATTTGAGAGTCAAAGAAAAGTTATGTATCTGAGGAGTTTAGGCAAAAGCATGCGAGAGAATTGTGTTCAAACCAAGTCTTGAAGAATATATGGATTTTTAAAAGGCAAAGATGGTCAGAGAGAGAAAATGGGAAGAACAATCCAGGTGTAAGAAATTTGTGCTTAAAAGCATAGATGAGAGAAAGCACTAGAAAACAAAAGAATCAGCTGAACTCAGAGGCTAGATAATCCCTGAAGTCTTCCCCACCTTTAAGTTTATGAAACTAATGTAGAAGGTAAACATAAACTTGAAAAAAAAGACAATAATGTCCCTTAGTAGAAAACAAAGAAGATAAAGATTATTTTGGTAATAATATAGTTGAAACAATTGATTTTTGTCCAGATGGAGTAGAAAGAAACCTATAATCTGGAAAGAATTGACATAAAGTTTGATACTTATTTTGAATGTTTAAAAATTGATTATGAAGACTGGAATGTCTAAAAGACTTTAAAGAAATATGAAACTGGCAGATGAGAAAGATATTAATAGTCCTAAAAATGGTTACATTAGAAATAATTATTGCTTCTGATTGGAAGGAATAAAACAGAGATTTATTCCAGGCTTTAAGTAACTTGTAGTTTTTACCATAAAATGTTATAGGAAATTCATATTAAGAGTAAAGTAGGTCTCTAATCTCTCCAATCTCAGATCCTATTTACTCCATGTTTTCTTATAAAATTTTTGTCAATCACTGATGTTCCTTAAATCCTCTATGTAGGATTCAATTGTGTTTGGGGGGCAGGTCTTCTAGTTATTATGTAATAGTTTTAAATAGCTACTTTTCTTTTTTCTCTTCTTTTTCTCTGTGTTATATTTAGAATTACATTTTCACTCTTATGCCCATTAGACTTTGTGATGTTCATAGCCTTTTAAATTATAGACTATATCTGCTATATTGTATAATGTATTATAAAATCATTGTTTTTTATTAGTATTGATATATAGTTGATATCACAATCATGACTTATTTGTGTTTTTCATCATTTTCTGGGCTAGAAAAAGGAATGTGAGCTTGATTTCTTTTCTTTTCTGTTTATAGTCTGCAAGTCATATTGCTTCAAATCCAAAAGCAAGTGCAAAAGTGAAAAAGGACAATATGAAATATGCCAGTTGGGCAGCTAGTCAAATAAACAGAGCATATCAGGTTAGTATATAAAATGTAATTTTATATTATCAATGAATTCCATTAATATATTATGTTTCTTTAAGTTCAGTCTACTTATGTAAACTGTACAATGAGTAGGTTTGATTTTCAAAATCAGTTGTTCGTATTAGGAGGCTGCTTTTGGAAGTATAGTCACTTAATATGTACAAAAATATTAATATGTGAATTTCCTATACCTGTCATATGAATGCCCCACTTCAATTAAAATAAATAGCAATATCCAATTGTGTATTTTTCAGAACGATTATAATAGATGAACTTTAAGTTAACATGTTAACCCTTATCAGTTAAATGTTTAGTCAGAAGTTAAGAGAATACCTGAAATTATAATGTGAATTACTGAGAAAAACACAACTTAACCTAAAAACAACTTTTTAGTGTTATATTTCTGTATATATTTATCAAATTTAAAATATCAATATCAGGAAGCTACCATAAATTGAAAGTTCAGAAAATAGATCTGGACTCTATTTTTAAAAATGATTTTCATAATTTTATCACATTTTATTTGGAACCTCAGAAATGTACATTTCTATTCATATAACATGATCCAAAAAGATGATTTATGTGTAACCATTAATCTATTTCATATTGTTTGCTTTTTAAAGGAAGTACAATATAATAGATCATGCATGTTACTTTCAAAACTGCTTCTTAATGCTTTCTTCTGGACTTCCTTTTCTCTTTTATGCATTTAAAAATATATTTCAATTGTCCTCATTTTGGAGCATTACTGTTGCCATTCCTCTCCTTTTTCTTCCAACATCTTCCTCAACTCTTTTAAGAAATTAAAGGAAAATGAAACCTTTTTTAAGCATAGTTTTTAAAAATCCACATAATGATCAGCTTAAAAAATGTGTTTGAGGATCAAATGAATAAATGTGATGAAAAATGCTTTGCAAATCTTAAAAGTGAATATATACTTGCTAGCTATTATTTAGTGTTAAGTGGCCCAGATCCAACTCAGATACTGGCTTTGTGACCTGAGCAAGTCACTTAATTTATGGCTGCTCACTTCTAAAATAGGGAAAATAATAGTACTCACCGCTCAGGGTTGTTGGAATAAAACTCTATTTTATATGTACATAAAAACATAAACTCATACCTTCTGCCTTAGAATCAAAAGTGTGTTTTGGTGCAAGGAAGAAAAATGTAAAGGTTAGGCAGTGTGGCGTGGGGTTGTTAAGTGATTTGCCCCAGGGTCATGCAACTAGGAAGTGTCTGAGGTTGGATTTAAACCCAGGACTTCCATATTTCTATTTTTCTTACTAAACTTTCCCAGTACCCTTTGAAGTTAAGATTCTAAAAAGACAATTACTTTTTTTTACCTATTAGAATTTTAGTACTTCATCCATATATAGCTCTTTCCAGTTGCTCAAGTAAATATGTTTTTCTCAGTTTTGTGTCCTTGTTTGTGCATTTTTGAGTTCATATTCAATTCTTGTCTTTTCATCAAGAATGCTTAAAAAACCTCTATTTTGTTAAAAATTCATTTTCTCCTATGTAGGATTATATTCAAGCTTTGCAAGTAAATTATTCTTGGTTCTAAGACACGATCTTTGGGTTTTTTGAATAATGTATCTCAGGCTTGCTTCTTAACTTATAATAGAAGCTTCTATGTTTTTGTTCTCCCGACTGGGGTGCTTGTACTTAAATGTTTATTTATAGATGCTTATAGCATTGTTTTTTCCTTTAATATTAAAGTGATGGATTTTGGCTATGTGGTTCCTAGTACTTATTCTTTTGGGGTTTTTATGAGAAGGTAATCAGTAGATTCTATCTTCATTTTTACATCTGGTTCTAATAAATAATTTTGGGCAATTTTCATTTATGAATTCTTTAAATATCAAGTTCAGACTTTGAGAAAATCATGGTTTTTAGGATGTCTGATGGTTCTTAAATTATAGTAGGTAGCTTACATTTTTTTAATTTATAACAATACATACAGCATATGTGAGATTGTTATTGTTAACATGTAGCATGTCTATATGTACATTTGTACATGTTTATTTTCCTCCTTCCCCATCTTTTTTTAGTAGCTTGTAAACTCTTTATCCTCAGGACCTAATTATTGAATTGACTTAAATTGTATATTAACAGGTAGAGCTTGTGTAAGAATACTATTGTGTACTTTGTAGTCTCAAGAGGTTGGATGTTTACAGTGGGACCAAGTTATGGAGCATCTTAAATTCAGCAGGCAGTGGGAAGATATTATAGGTCCTATTTTTGTTATCATTCATAAACCTTTACTATCTGTCTTAGAATTAATACTAAGTATTGAGTCCAAGGCAAAAGAGCAGTAAAAGCTAGGCAGTTGGGGTTAAGTGATTTGCCCCAGGGTCACACAGCTAGGAAGTATCTGATGCCTGACTTGAATTCAGAATCTTCTTTTTCCAGGCCGGGCTCTCTATTCACTGGGCCCTTAGCTGGCCCCATTACAAGTTCTTAAAGAGAGGAATGACATGTTCAAAGAAATAGTTAAGGAATATTAATCTTCCTTGTAGTGAAGGTCATATATCCAAGTAGATAATCATAATATTTGTTGGTTTTTACTTAATTCAAAGGAGAAAGGCTGAAGAGGAAATATTTATGATCATATAGTCTTTATGGCTTCAAGGCTTGAAAGAAAATGACAATATTGGGAATGAACAGTTTGATGTAATTTGAGAGAAAAACCAGTCTGATGATTCTAAAAGAATGGAATTGAATATCACTGATTTTGAGCATGAGGAGAGTGCACCACTGACAGAAAGGAAGAAATTTTAAAGAAGTACCCCTCAAAGTTTACAACCAAGTAAAGCTAATATATAATTAGACTACCTACTTCATTGGAAGAATTGAGGAGGAAGCACTTAATGAATTTTAAAGCATTGTTCAATGTTAGATTATTGTTTATATGTATGATCATTTTATGTGGTGTGATAATTAAAAATGATACAGTTATAGCAAGCAGTGTTATTATTTTTTTTAAAGGGACAAACCAAGAATTTCTAACCTTAGTTGGGGGGTATTGAGAAATTATTGAATAGACAGGAAGATGTTATAAAATTCTTAGTATCCATAACACAGGGACTTGAGGCATATATGTTTACTGTATAAAATAATTTTTCAATCAGTAATATAATGAATAGTTATGTTCTTAAGTAGACTGAGTACTTATGTCAGCACAAGTATAAAGTAAATTATTTTTAGTAGTATTTTTCTTAATACTTGTAAACTAGAAAGTAGACTCTTAAGCACTGCTTTTCTTCCTTTTCACTTAATAATGAAAGGGATTATGGCCAGTTCTTGTTCTTCAATTAGTTCTTATTCTTCTTTCTCATAATTGGTTTAGCATGTTCAGTGGCTGAAGCATTTTCAGCACTGGCAGGCAGGTTTGATTAATGCTCATGAAAAACTTTAATGTAATCCTACTTGCAGTAATTTTCCAGATAACTGCTTCTTTGGTACACTGTTAAATTCTTCAGTGTTGGCAATCCATATGTTATTTATGATTGCAGAGGTGATTCTATTACATACCATTTGGGAAATAGAAAATTAAATCATGATTTTGGGGAAAAATAGTATTCCGGTTTAATCAGTTAAATTGCCATCTAATTTTGGAATAGACAAAATAATTGCTTGTCAGGCAAAATGCAAAGTGATAGATTTAGAGTTTGAAATTTCCTTTTATTTGTTTTGACACAAAGAGGTTTGTTTCTTCTAAATTATGTTGAATGTCAGTAATGTTGACACTTTCATTCTTGATTGTATTTTTGTTGAATTGTAAGGAAATAGTCACAACTTAATATAACTAATATTTTGATTTAGGATCTCAAAATAAAATATTTTGTTCTTTAGCATTAATATATGTTCTTATTGAAACATAATATTTCATTCTAAAATCGGTTTTTGCAGAAGATTTTTGTTTTTGTTTGTGGAATTATTTGGAATACATGTTTCTGTATAGTATCCAATTTTCCCCCTTCATCAAACTTTTTCTCAAAGAATTGGACAAGAAAGTATCTGATTAAAATGTTCCTGTTTACTTGGAGAGGTAGGATCAAAGGTTTTCTGTTCTCTAAAACCCTTCATGAGTTAGTAAATGTAAGAATAATGAAAGCAGTATATTTCTTACATAATCTGAGACTTTTTATTTTAAAGAGCTGTTGTGAAAACACAAGTTTAAAATATAACTTTGTATAATAAAATACTGTTGAAATTAAACTATATACTCAAAATTCTATTTTTCAAAATGATTTCCATCCTTTAGTGTTATTTCCAAATCTTTCTCTCAGCTTTCTTTTTTCTTATATCAAATGATATTTAACATCAGAGAGCTAATGGTTTAGGAAGTAGGGAATCCTGAAGTTAAGTAATGTGAGAGGTCATAGACAGGTTACTACCTCCTAAAGCTATTGCCTCTGTGACATTACCTGTGCTTCATCACTTAATCTTCCTAAACAGGTTATAAGAAGTTTACTAAATTAAGTTAATTACAAGAGAGAAAGAACACATCATAAATCAAGAACTAGCTGTTTCATACAGCATTGATATTTGAAGAAAAAGCATTCACTTGGAAATTTATTAAGTGTTTATTTGGTAACATTTAGTAGAGAATAAATTGTATTTCTTATAGCAAATTTTAGTTGACAATTTCAACAGAAGGGAAAAGTTAAGGGCAGAGCAGGTGTATTAAAACTCAGTTCATTTTTCCTGACAGAAAGCATCAACTTAGCCAATAAATCTGTGCTAAATCATTCTGACGAGTGATGGGAATTGTCAGTCCAGTTAAAAAACTCATTTTGAAATCAGCATGGGGTAGTCAGCACATACCCCTCACCCCACATTGGTTACAGAATTGTATTGAATTTTATTGTGTTTTCAAAATATATAAGGATGTTACTTGGAGGCATTTAGTTCTTTCATTGAAATAAATTTTAATTAAATATACTGGGAATACATCTTTTATATCATCATTATATATAAGAATATGTATTGCATTGGAAAATTCTGGACCTTTTTGGTAGAAATATAGTGTAATTTTTTTTATGTGGTACAACTACAAGGCAAAAAGTATTAAAAACAAACAAGAATTAAATTACATGCTGCTTAATTGTTATGGTAATAATTACTTGAATTTTTAGAATACCTTACTTTTTCTAAGCTTTTTCACAGGGTGAAAAAAACTTTAAAATAAATGTGGTAGGTGGTAATTACTGTTCCGACCGAAATAGATATTCAAATTCTTCTTCAATTTCATTTAAAATTTTTCTTGCTGAAATGAATCATTGTATAAAACAATTATGGTAGGTTAAGAAGCTGACCGAAGTTGGCAAAGAAATTTTTATTTTATAATATAAATATAATAACATAACCATATTACAAATAGCCTTTTAAATCCAGTTGTGTTCTGTATTGGAAATAAAATGATAAACATATTCAGAATCTTCTTGCTAAAATAATTTCTATTATCTGTCAGTCAACAGGCATTTATTAAATGCCCACTATGTACAAGGGGCTATTGGGATACGAAAATGAAAGTCTTGAAAAAGCTTGGAATATATCATGGAGTCAAACATACACCTAAGGGATTATACAAAGTAGAAAGAAATTGTAAAGGTGGAAGGATCAGGGGGATTTTATACTGAAAATGATGTTGGAGCAAAACTTAAAGAAAGCTAAGCATTCTTAGCAGTGGAAGTGAGGAGGGAGTGAATTCTTGACTAAGGGAAAGCTCAGCATAAGGACATTAAGACAGGAGATGTATTGTTATGTATGAGGTTCTTTTAAAAGGCTGAGCTGTCTTACTTGAGGTGGAGTTGGGTTAGGTGTCAGAAAGATATGAGTTCAATTCTGGCTTTAAACACTTACTAGCTGTATGACCCTGGTAAAGTTGACTAACCTCCATGTGCCTTGTTTTCTTAACTGTAAAATGGAGATAATGAAGCATTTCCTTCTAAAGGTAGTTGTGAAGAAAAATATTTGTAAAGTACTTAGCACAAAATCTTGCACATAGTAGGAGGCTCCATATACATGTTTATTCCTTTTTTCCCTTCTTCTAGAAGGCTGAGGGGGTAAGTTAGAGCCAGATTTGAAAAGCTTTTCATGCTAAAAAGAGGCATTTATGTTAGATCCTAGTGGCAGCAAGGAGCACTGGAATTTGAGTTAGGGGAATAAGATGGTCAAAGTTGTGGTTTAGGAAATCACTCTGGCTGTTGAGTGGGAAGATGGATTAGAGTGGGAAGAAATTTGATTATTTCTAATTAATCAATTAGGAGGCTATTGCAGTAGTTCAGGTGAGAGAGGTGGATGATTTGAACCAGGATGGTGGCTGTGTAAGTGGAAAGAAGGAATCTATAGAAGAAATGTAGAGATAGAAATAAAATTTGGCAGCTAATTGAATATGTGGAATGAGAAAAGAATCAAGGATGATGATGAAGTTGTGAGTTTGGGTGATTTCGTATATCATGGGACCCTCAACAATAATGGAAAAATTTAGAAGAGGAGTGAATTTGGGGGGGGGATGAATTCTATTTTGTACATATTGCGTTGAAGATGTGTGTAATACACTAGTTTGAAGTGTTCAGTCCATTGTTATTGACACAGGCCTGGAGCCTAGGGGAAAAAAGCTAGTATAGAACATAAAATATCTATGAATCATCATCCCAGAGGTCATCATTGAACTCACTAGAACTGATAAAAGTATTACTTTCTTCCTTTAAAAAAATTGGCATTTAATTTGTTATTTATAGCCTTTAAAATTGTATTAGAATACATTGTGAGACATCAGGTAAATATTAAAAATGAATTTAATTGCATTTTCTTTTAGTTTGCAGGGCGAAGTAAGAAGGAAACAAAATACTCTCTGAAGGCAGTAGAAGACATGTTGGAAACACTGCAGATCACTCAGTCTTAAGGTTTTAAAAACTCACATTAATTTCACAATTCCACAATCATCATTATTGGTCTGTGACTTATATACTATGTGCTCAGTGCTATTTATATATAGGTCCAATTAGTGAGACATTTGTATAAATTTAAAAATGTCCTTTGCTGCTAAGCAGGATGATTGAGAAAGCTAATTTAAGTTTCTAAGGAAGAGAAATCTAAGAAGACTTCATTAATTACATATCACTCATCATATCATCTCTGTATAATAACTGCTTTCAAGCCATAACTGATGTAGAAAATAAACTTATTAAATGAAATCAAGATGATTTCTTAAACTTGTATATAAAAACTGGATTCTTTCTCATTTTGATGTCAATCAGTGATGTCTATCAAATACTTCCACTGTACAGTCAAGGAATAAATTAAAATAGAGATGAACAATTCTGGTCATAAGTTGGTGATAAAACTGGTATGATTATTAAATCTAAATGTTTTTCTTAAGTGCCTCTGGTATATAGACAACTGTGCTAGGACCTACTTGAGAGAGCTACAAAGTTTAGTGGGATATTACGTAGGCAGAAAAATTTTATAATGAAAGCATTAACATGGTGTCCCCAGAATTCTTTATTATTGATGGCTTCCTGGATAATGTCCCTGGATGAAAACAAAGGCAAATGATAGAGGATGGATGCAAAGCAACCTCTGTGAATATTATCATGAACATAAGCAAGCACTGAACTGAGGTTAGTAAGGAAATGCAAGGATACAAAAACCTTGTTTTGGTTGTTTTGTCTTTGAAACCATATCTGGAGAAAAGAAAGGAAAATGAAGATAACAGCTACTAGTGAAAAGATAGAACTGTGAGATTATTGTTTGGTTTTTGTCATTTCTACTGAGAATACCTTCTGAACTGGGAAGGGTGGTACAGAAATTCCTAATAAGGAATTGATATCCAGGACAAATAAGGAGATAGAAAGATCATCAAGCCCTCTGCTTCATTTTTTTTTAAACACTTAATTTCTGTCTAACATCAGTTCCAAGGCAATAGAGTGGTGAGGGCTAGGTAATTGGCCCTAAGTGATTTACCTAGGATCACACAGTCTCTACTCCATTCTTGAAGGAGGAGGTAGCTCTTCTTGCTATAAGATCAACTCCTGCATTGGGGGTCTTAAATGTATCCCCTCCAAGAACTTACCTCCTCAAACATTCTCTCACTTTATCTTTGGTATTGTCTTTTCTACATGTTCTTTCCTTGCCACTTATGCCCAGCCTTCTCCCTTACTTAAAAAGTTTTAGAGCTTAATAAGAATTGTCTTTGTAGGAAAATAATGTTGTTCAGTTACCATTATCTTTTATTTTTATAAATAAACTATAGAGGCAAAGTGAGAAGTGAAGTGAGTTGTCCATGGTAATATGGTTAGTAAATGTCAGAGACAAGATTTGAACCTACATCTGATTACAAGTCCTTTGTGCTTTCCTTTTTTTTTTTTTTACATGTAGATATAATTTTATTAACATTTTTTGACATTTTGCAATCCATGTTTTCCCTCCTTCCCCTCCTTTCTCCCCCCCTGCCCCAAAAGCAGATAATATGATGTAGGTTGTACATATGTACTATCATGTAGTATATATTTCCATGTTTGCCATGTTGTGAAAGAAGAAACAAATTGGTTATACTAGAGAAAAATTCATAAAGGAAATAAAGTGAAGAATGGTATGTTTAAATCTGCATTCAGACTCTCATTTCTTTCTTTGGCAGTAGAGAGCCTTTTTCTTCATGAGTCTCTTGATGTTGTCTTGGATACTTGCATCACTGATAATAGTTAAATCATTCACAGTTAATCACTGTACATTATTGTTACTGTGTATAACATTCTTCTGGTTCTGTTCACTTTACTTTGCAATCACTTTATATAAGTCTTTCTAGGTTTTTTTTGTGATCATCTGTTCATCATTTTTTTTTTTTTTTTGGCACAATAGTATTCCCTTATAATCACAGACTAAAACTTGTTAAGTGATTCATCTATTGATGGACACCACTTCAGTTTCCAATTCTTTGCCCCTACAAAAGAGCTGCTATAAATATTTTTGTACAAGTAGGGTCTTTTCCCTTGTCTTTGATCTCTTTGGGATACAGTTCTAGTAGTGATGTTGCTGGTCAAAGAGTATGCACAGTTTGGTGACCTTAAAGGGCATGGTTCCAAATTGTTCTCCAGAATGGTTGTTTCAGTCACAGTTCCACCAATATTGTATTAGTGTTTCAATTTTTCCCACATTCCCCTTTAATATTTGTCATTTTCCTTTTTTGTCATATTAGCCAGTCTGATAGATGTGAAGTAGTGCTTCAGAGATGTATTATTTTTCATTTCTTTAAATAATAAAGTGACTTGAAGCTTTTTTAGCATATAACTAAAGATAGTCTTCATCTGAGAAATGCCTGGTCATATCCTTTGACTATGTATTCTTATAAATTCTACTCATTTCTTTATATATTTGAGAAATGCAACTTTTGCCAAAAACACTGGTTTAAAATATTTTTTCCCAGTTTTTTTGTTTGCCTTCTCTTCTTGGTTACATTGGTTTTGTTTGTGCAAAACCTTTTTTAATTTAATGTAGTCAGTTATGTTCATTACATCTCGTAATGTTCTCTGTGTCTTGTTTGGTCTTATATTCTTTAATTTTCCATAGGTCTTACAGGTAATTTATTTTGCACTCCCCTAATTTTTTTTTGTTTTGTTTTGTTTTTAAACCCTTAACTTCTGTGTATTGGCTCCTAGGTGAAAGAGTGGTAAGGGTGGGCAATGGGGGTCAAGTGACTTGCACAGGGTCACACAGCTGGGAAGTGTCTGAGGCCGGATTTGAACCTAGGACCTCCGGTCTCTAGGCCTGACTCTCAATCCACTGAGCTACCCAGCTGCCTCCTCCCCTAATTCTTTATGCTTTTTTATAGCATCATATTCAACAGCCAATCTCCTCATTTTAGAAGCGAGGAAACTGAATCCGACAATTATTTTATTGCAGCTCATAGGTAAAACAGAGCCTCGAACCTAGTTTTCTGAAATTCCAGTCTGTTGTTTTTAGCTACACTGTGATATTGCAGGTTCCTTAAATAACCTTAGGATGTAAATGCCTTGGAAATAGGCAGAAGGGTATGATACAAAAAACAATACCTGACTTGGAGTAAGAAGATTTATATTGCAATCACAGCCCTGATACTAGCTATGGGCACCTTGATGAGCAAGTCAGCTTCAGTTTCTTTATCAATCAGAAGAGTATAATATATTTCTTGATAGTGTTGTGAGGAATATACTTTTGAAAACTTTATATGAATGTAAGTTTTAAATACCTTGTAAATGTGTGTGTGCAAACTATTCCAAAGGCACACAGCTAAGTTTTCTAAACATTAAAGCTAGAGTTAAAATCCACATCTCCAAACTTAGTAAGACAGTGATTTTTATTACTGATCATGAAGCCAGAAGCCTTTTCTTTTTGGTAAACTTTTTTTTTTCCTTTTTAAGATGACGTTGATTTTCTCACTAGTTATTCAGCCATGACTTTATGTGTAATGTGGATAGTGAAATAACTTGCCACTTGAGACACACTTTGCTTCACTCCTGGTTTCCTGTGGAAAGTGGTAGTATAACCACAAAGTTAAATGACTGACTTTGCTAAACTAAAATAAGTCATAATGCAGGAATATGATGATGATATGTGAATATAATGATCTTACATACTAGCTTTGTTTAAAAAATGTTTTTTGGTACTTTGTCTTTATATTGCAATGTTTCTGAGAGAAAAAATCCTCTGCACACCTTCCTTTCCCCCTCCACCAAACTCTTTCCTTATAACAAAGGAAATAAAGGGAAAATATTAGAATATGTGTTTACATCTTAGAAATGTTTACCACATTGTGTTTTGGTAAATCCTTATCTTTGTTGTAAGGAAGGAGACATGTTCTATTACCTGTTATCCAGGATCTACATTAGATTTCTATTACTTCCTTTTAATGATCTTATTCACATTATTTTAGTTATACATATCTTCTTTCAGTTATTTTACACTACAGCAGTTAATAAAGATCTTTCCATGATTCTTTGAATTCCTTATGGTAATTTTTCCTTCTATCAGTCAATAAATGTTAGTGTCTACCATGTGCAAGGTACTGTGCTGGGCAGATGGTGATAGAATTAAAAAGCAAAAGATATTCCCTGTCCTTAAGGAGCTAATCACTGCCTAATTATATTCCATTACTTTAATTATAGTTTTTTATGCTATTCCCCCACTTGATGGACACTTCATTTCTAATTCTTTGCTAGTACAGAGTGCAATGCATATTTAATATATGTTGGAATTTTGTCTTTGACTTCCTTGTGGTATATGCCCATAGACAAGATGGATCAAAGTGTATAAAAAGTTCAACAAGCTTCATATATATAGATCCACATTTCTATATAGAATAACAATTTTGAGAATTGGAAGATACCTCAATAGCCATCTATTTCCCATATGTAAAAGGAATTTCTACAATTGCCAAAAGAAAAACCTTTGCTTGAAAACCTCCTTAAAAGGGAAACTCACCACCTTTTGAGGTAGCTCATTCTACTTTTGCATTCTACTGGAATAGCTAGGTGGAGCAATGGATAGAGCTGCAGATGTGGAGTCAGGAAGACCTATGTTCAAATCTAGCTTCAGACAGTAGCTATGGGACCCTGAGTAAGTCACTTAACCCTATTTGCCTCAGATTCCTCATCTGTAAAATGAGGTAGAGGAGGAAATAAATTGCTTCAGTATCTTTGCCATGAGAATCTCAAATGGGGTCATGAAGAATGTGACTAAAATGCCCAAACAATAACAAATTCTACTTTTGAATATCTCTAATTCTCTTTTTCTCAGGATAAGAATGCATAATTTAACAATCCTAGTATGTTATGAACTTAATGAAGGCCCTTTATTATTCTGGTAGCCCTCATTTAGACATTCTCTAGTTTCTCAAAGTTTTATCTTAAACTGTAATGTCCACAACTGAACACAGTTCTCTATGTGAGAACTGACAAGGACAGAGAACAATGAGATACTGAATTCACTAATCTTGGAAGCTGTGCTCCTCTTAATGCAGCCTAGGATTGAATTGTCTTTGGCTTTCACATTATATTGCTGTCTCCAGCTTAGAGTTGAACATCTTTTTATCCTTTGAATATTCTCCAAATCTTTTTCAAAACAACTGCTGTCAAACTATTCTTTCCCTTATATTTGTGAAGTATTATTTTGTTTAGCATCTAACTAACTAAATCAATCTTTGTCTCTCTCTTAGTCCTCCTCTCTCCCCTATTTTTCAGTCATCTTAAATCTTACCTTCTTCCATGCACCCTAATCTGGTGACACTAGTCTACTTGCAACCTCTCATAAGACTTCACCTCTTGAATGCCTTTTTCCTGTTAGTCCCCTAAGGCTGAAATTCTTTCTCTTGTCTGACTTCTGTGGCTTCCTTCAGTTCCCAGCTAAAACTCCCACCTTCTGCAGAAAGCTTTTCCAGTTCTTCTTAATACTGCTGCTTTCCCTCTAAGTTTATCTCTAATTTATTCAGGGTATTTTTTATAGTTTGCTTGTTGTCTCCTTACTTAGAATCTTTTTTTGCCTTACTTTGTATCCTCAGTGCTTGGCATAATGCCTGGTATATAGCAGAAGTTTAATAAATCCTTTTTAACCTGAATACCCATCATACATGCTGGCTTTGTGACCTTAGGCACGTGACAACCTCCCAGTGTTCTGGACAATTCAGGCTATTTCCAAAAATATGCTGACACACCAGAGTGTAAATAGTGTAAATAGCATTTTATTTGTACCAGTACCTGTACCAGTGGAATCATAAGTTCAGTTTATGTTCCTGTTGTTTTTCATTACTACCCTTCTCCCCAACACCCCATAAACAAATAGCCATTACTAATCCTTCTTTATTCCAGCTCCAGTCACACTAGGTTTCATGTCCCTATCTTCTTACTTAAACTTTTGTAATATCCTTTAAGTTGTAAACATGCTGTCCACACTCCTTATCATAGCTTGAACCAGATTAAAATGTAATTGGGAAATATTTAACAAAATGAAAATATAATAGAACATCGATAATGCTAATGTTTGATTTTTTAAGTCAGTAGACAGTGGCCCTCTTGTAATGTACCACTTTTCTACAATATTACTTAGTAATCTTCCCAGTTGCCAGCTAAACCTCACAGCACTCCTATATACCTATATACAATGATTATTGCCTACCTTTATAAAATGTAAGTTTCTGACCTAGCTAGCATTAAAGGACTTAGATCTGAGTTCAATTTAGAAAGGTGATATAGTATAGTGGGATTTTAGGCAAATGACTTCACATCTCTCAACCTCAATTCCTTCCAAAACTAAAAAATTTCTAAATCCAGTTCTACTCTTCCAACTTTATCTCCCCTAGTTCCATCAGATCCCCTCCAGACTCTGTTTTTTTTATTCTTTCCTCTAAGTTTTGAGGTTCCTTCCTCTAAAATACAATTTTGACACACCTCACTCATCCACCAAGTAAGAGGGATTTCTCTATCCTTCAGTTTCTTATACTACCTCGATCTCTCCTTTGCCCTTCTCATTCTCCCTTGTCACAGTTATTTGTGTGCTTCTCCCTGCATACTCTTTAAAAAATTGAGTGTCATCTACCTAGTAATTTTAAGATTTTGCAGAACTTTGTGTTATTTAATTTGATCTTTACAACACTGTGATTCAGGTAGGTAGGTTCTATTATTATTAATTTATAGATGAGGAAACAGGCTGAGTGAGGTTAAGTGACTTATTCAGATTAAAACCATAAATTTCTGAAGTAGTTTTTGAATTCAGGTCTTGATGATTCCAAGTCCAGCACCTTCAATCCATTACATCAGACGGGCCAAACATTATTGTGAAAATTTTAACAAAATAAGTAAAAATAAAATAGAACATAGAGGCTGCTAATATGTTATTTTCTAGGTCAATTTGTTGGAATCTTTATGTATGGCTAATGTGCCCATTTCTTTTTGACACCACTGGGGACTGGATCATTGAATTGCCTCTTCTAGTTGTGTTCTCAGTACCTTGGACAGAGACTTTAACTAGCAAATGCATAATGAATATTTTGAATTGTATTGATCTCTGCCTGTTCAATTCCCTTCCCTAATACTAAGGCTAGTCATACTTATCTTTTTTAAGGGTCCTAGGAGGTGTTTTCAGTAGAATGTAAGCTTGAGGGCAGTGGCTATTTTTCATTTTTCCTCATGTCCCTAAGTGTTTGTTGGATTTGATTTATTTTTGAGACTATTCAGGATTTTCTTTGACAGGATGAATGGAATATAAGATTTATTTTATTTCCTTCTCTTACATTACACACTAAAAGATATCTTGAAGAAATACAAGAAGTAATTTCAGTCTGGACATTGACAAGATCCCAAATCCATTGAAATTCACTTCTCATTGCTCTTACGAAGTAGCCACAAAATAATAGAAAAGTGTATATTTTTTTCTATTTGTTTTTATTGGATTTTCATAATTTAAAAAATTTTTAAATTTACATGCAACATTTTACATAAAAAAACCTCAACAAAATCAAACTACCTGACTTTTAATGGATTTTTAATGGATTTTCTTTTTTTTTTTTGGAGGGAAAAATGAATGGGAATGTCAGTTTTAGTATTTTAGTATACCATAGTGGTATAGCAGGCACAGTGATGTTATTTTAGCAGGGAATTTAAAGAGCATTAGGGCCTCTCTATACTATATCAATTTCTTTTTAGCCACTTAGTGTTATTTAACAAATTTAGTAAGTTTTAAGAAAATGTGACAAATTAAAAGTTCATCAAGATATTCCCCAGTAGGTAACAAGGAATCAATTTAATTAAATAATTCCAAGGGATATTTTAAGTCCCTATTCAGTGCCAGCCATGTGGGTCACAAAGACAAAAATGAAACATCCCTGTTTTTAAAGATTAATTTTACTGAGGGGAAGCAACACATACACAGAGAAATACAAACTATATACAAGTATACTAGAAAGTATTTGAAGGAGAGTACTAGAGATACGAAGAAAAATCTCATGTAGAGGTGAGGGCACTGCAAATGAGCTTTTAAGAGATCTAAAGATTCTAAGAGGTTGAGAGGAGGGAGAGAATTCCAGTAAAGCATATAAGTGCTTACTGTATGCCAGGTACTTTGCTAAGCATAGAGGTGGGAGGTAGAATTTCACATACAGAGAGTAGAAATCAGGCTAGTTTTATTAGAGTGCAAAAGAGAAATAATATGCACTCTGTTTAGAAAGATAGGTTGGAGCCTTGAAATCGTGAGTCTTTTTAAGTGCAAGACAGAAGAGCCTGTATATGTAGTCAGTTTTAAAAAGCCACTGAAGCTTTTTGAGTAGGGTTGTAGTATGGCAAGTACTGTGCCTCTGTTGGAACTTTTAATGATCACAAAAGTAATGAAGCAACTTCTTTAATGTAAAATTGCTTTAAAATGGATGTGTCTATCACTAATTTTTAAATCTTAAAGCACATTAGGCCTTAATTTTTCTACCTCAGACAACTGCTTATGACAGTTATGGTTCTTGAGATATGTCTGATAACTATTGTATATGAAAGATAGTGACCTAGAAGTTCTTACAAACATTAAGAAGATTGATATTTTCATGGATCTATGATCTTAGTAGTACAGGCCTTACCTCTACCAGTGCAGTTCATGATCCTTCTATGTTTTATCTTTATAATTCTTACCATCTCTTTCCATCAATTTTCTATCTGCTCAATGTGATGGGGGTTCCTCTAATTTAAAAAAAAATTCAAGACTATCTACCAATAGAGCATTTGGATTGTCCATCTCATTTATGCCCTTCCACTCATCCCCTTCCACTCAAATAGTCTCAATGATTCTTTACAACATTGCTTCCCTCCCCCCCTCTCCCAAATCGTACTCAGTAGTGTGTACTTTGTTCAGCTTACTTATTATGTCCACCATATTTTCCCATTTTCCATTGGGTTAGTTATAATTTTACTTTTACTGAGATCATGATGTTCACTACATTTCAAACTATAAAAGCATACCACTAGGAGAATATTAAGATCCAAATGGTAGTGTTTGTGTCTCTGAGAAGTTTTGAATAATTAAAAATATAGTACTTTTATTATAGTTCAACTTAGACTGTGCCCTCTTATCCAATTTTAAACCAAGCTTAATGTATATTTTCAATGACTGTCCAATATTTCTATTGTTGGAGTAACTCAAAAGACTATCCATCTCGCTATGTTCATAATCTGGGCTCTAAATAGAAGCATCTGGAGACCACATTCATCAGAGAATTCTTTTGTTTGGACTTTGCAAATGATACCTTCTATGACATTGGTAGTAGTAAATGAACACATTTTATTGCCTTAAAACTTGCTTGCTGGGGGGCAGCTGGGTAGCTCAGTGGATTGAGAGCCAGGCCTAGAGACGGGAGGTCCTAGGTTCAAATCCGGCCTCAGACACTTTGCAGCTGTGTGACCCTGGGCAAGTCACTTGACCCCCATTGCCTACCCTTACCACTCTTCCACCTATAAGTCAATACACAGAAGTTAAGGGTTTAAAATTAAAAAAAAAAAAAAAAAAAAAACTTGCTTGCTGTCAATACTTAACAGGTTGTTAGACAAGATATCTCTCTAGTGGTGTTAGACTCTGATTTGATTTTAATACAATTAAAATTTAATAATTTTAATAAAAATAAGACCTTGCCTGAGGAGAAACTTCAAGGCTAAATATTTCTCTAAGAAAAATGCATTTTTACAAAATCAGTGAATACAACAAAGTCAAGATGGTAAAGTAGGAGACAGTACAATTAAGCTCTCCACAAAACTGCTGAACACATCTAGAGAATACACTACATAGAATTTTTGTTGTTCAATTGTGTCCAATTTTTTTGTGACTCCATTTAGGTTTTCTTGGCATGGATACTGAAGTAGTTTGCCATTTTCTCTTCTGGCCCAATTTACAGATCTGGAAACTAAGGCAAACAGGGTTAAATGACTTGTCCAGGATCATATAGCTAATATGATCTGAACCCAGATTTGAACTCAGAGGAATTTTCCTGACTCCATGCCTAGCACCTTTATCCACTACACCACTTAGCTGCCCACTATATACTATACTAATAGGAAAATCCAAAAAAATCACAATAAATCACTTTTCTAGCTCAGATTGGCATATGAAGACAGAGGGGCTTATGGATAATAGGCATTGGGTTGGGCCAGGAGCACAGCTTGTGTCTAGGGCTCTGTAGCACTAGGAAGAGGCTGTGCACCAGGGCAAGAGAATGTTCTAGACCTATATGGGGGCACCCCCCTCCCAGCCTCACTCCATCTGAATGAGCAGGTGCCAGTTAGCAGTTTTGTTGCCAACCACATAGTTTTGGACTAAAGTTCCAGGCCAGACTGAAAAAGGGACTTGTGAAGGATAATGTATCAAGAAAAAAGGAAACTCAGACAAACAGCAGCTATGTGGCCTAAACTCTAGGAGTAGAATGGAATCTCAATTTCAGTATTTAGCCTTGCTGAGGCTACTCTGTTCCAACAGAACTGGCTGATAAGTGATGAATTCTACAGTATTCCACTGTTACTCAAACCCAAATGGCAGGTCAAGAATTCACAGAACTTAGACCTGGGGGATAACAATCATACTTTAACCCGCAGTAGACAACTTTGGGAATACTGAAAGCTTGTAGGTTGCCAAGCCTTAACTGTTCCTGAGATCTTGAATTATTATTGTTTATCCTTTTGTTTTCCAAGAATAACAGTAATATTTTTGAGTAATATTTTGATGTGTGTGAATTGTATATAAGGGAGGCAGAGTTGCGGGAATATGTAACTTCTCTTCCAGTGTCATCTAAGTCCAGTGGCAAGACAAAAATTGGGGTTACTAGTAGTGAACTGAAGATGCAGTAGATATACCTTGGTGTCTGCAATATCTGACCAAATTCTCAAGTGCTCCACAGCTGCCTTCAAGAAAACAGCAACAGGATTAGTCCTAATATCTGGTCTAAAGTTGGAAAGAAGACTATAAGACTGAGCAAAGAGACAAACAAAAATCCCACCATAACAGTCTTTTAAGGTAACAGACACTCAAGATGCAAACACAGAGAAGACAGTGATATAAGCAAAACTTCACAGGAAAACAGCTTGGGCACAAAATCAACTAGAATTACTAAAAGAAATAAACCAAGAACTTTTTTTAATTGTAATTTTTTTAAAAGAATGAAATGAGAGTACTTGAAAAATAACAGAAGAGAAATGAGAACTATAGAAGAAATAATTAGAAAGGGAATAGCTTGGCACAAGAAGTAATTAATTACATGAAAATTAGATCGGGCAAAATAGAAACCAATGACTCCATGAGACAAGAAGAAATGATAAAATTTAAAAAGTATTAAAATAAAAGAATATCTAAAAAAGTAAAAGAATATCTAAAATATGGAGAAAAATAACTGATGGAAAAATAAAAGATGGGAAAATAAGATTCATTGAAATGTCTGAATGCCAGGACAAAAAGAGAGCTTAGACATCCTATTCCAAAAAAATCTTAAAAGAACTCCCAGATCTCTTGGAACAGGCCAAAGCAGAAATATAATCCACTTGTGACCTCCTAAAAGAAACTCCCCAAATGAAAACTTCCAGGAACATGATCACCAAAATCCAGAGCTTCCAGGTAAAAAAAAAATACTGCAAGCATTCAGAAAGAAATCATGCATGTACCAGTGAGCCACAGTCGGGATCACACATGATTTAGCCATCACTACTATAAAGAACAGAGAACTTGGAATACAGTAATCCAGAAAGCATAGGAGGTTATAGGCTTATAGCCAAGTATAATTTACCCTCTCCTCCCCCCCAAGATTGAACATAATGCTAAAGGGGGAAAAATGGATCTTTAATAAAATATGGTACTTATAAACATCCTGATAAAAATACCAGAGTTGTGTAGAAACAAGTTCAAACACTAGATTAAAAGTGAGGAAAATTATAGTTGCTTTAGTAATATTTCTTTATGAAATCTTTTTATACCCTCAGGTTTTGAAGGTTAGCCTGCCTCTAAGCTAAAGTAATTTATTGCTAGTCCTCTCAAGGTATCATAGTGGGCTGGATCATTTTGTTTGTTATTGGTAGGGTAGAGACCTCTTTTTAAAAAAAATCTATAAATGAGAACTCAAGCATTTGAAAGAAAAAGCCCTTTTTGCTCTTGTTAAATATATCCTCTAGATATGGAATAACCAGGTTCCCAAATGAGGAATAAGATCCACTGTATACCTATTCAAAGATTGCTAGAAGTATCTGAACTTCATAAAGTTTTTGACATTCATTTTCTCAACATGCCAGAGATGGATGTATTGCCTGTCTTTCTCTACCTAATGGATTTTGACCCATTTTAGCCCCCTTTCCTGGACTGATGAGGCAAGGAGTTGCTGTCCACCTCCTCTCTTGAAATATCCACTAATGGAGATTATAAGGGGTGGTCCATAAGTAAAGTCGAGCTGTCAAGCCAATCAGAAAGAGGGTGTAATTCCCATTAAAAGCAAGTAATGGGACTTCAGCGCTTTTTGGGAGTAAGGGAAGATGGCAAAAAAGATCTATACTTTGTTAATGAGAATTGCATGCCCCCACTGATAAACGATTTTTGGAGAAGTGGACTTATATTCTTTATTGGTTAAAATTTGAACACTATAAGGGAAATGTAAAAAGTAAACATGAATGAATAATGATGAAGGACTCGATATGGTTTAACTGATTCCATTTAATTATAGGTAGGTGTCTCCCTCTGAACTCTATATCATTATCACACTCTTAGAGAGATTCTAATTAGACAAGGCATTGGAGTGGTTCTATTATGTCTTAAAAATCTTAAGAAAAGAATGAAAAGTGAAGGGAAGAGAGATATATACTTGGGGATAGAAGGGAAATGTTAGAAAAATTTATATCATATAATTAATGTGCATATAAGTATTTTTTATATAAAAAAGGAGAAGGGAGTGAGGAGGAACAACTGAAACTTCAACCTTACTCTTATCTGAACTTGTTAAAGGATGAAACAATACACACTACACACATACAGAGTTGGGTACATAAATGCATTTCACTTGACAGGGAAAGAGGAAAGAGGAAATAAGGGGAGAGGAAAATTAGAGTAGGTAGATTAAAGGCAGAATTAGTCCTAAGTAAAAAAAAAAAAAAATCCTCCCAAACCTGTAAGGATGTAGAATGATGTTTATATCTCTGAGATGGCAAAGCAAGGGAATCTGAAAGAATGTCCATAAATGGTGGAATAGATGAACAACTTATTGTATATAACTGTGATAAAATAACATTGTGCTATAAGAAATGAAGGAGAAGGTTTTAGAGGAATCTTTGAAAACTTGCTTGAACTGATATGTGAAGTGCGAAGTGAACAGAAGTAGGAGAAAAATGTGTAGAATGACAACAGTCTGGTAAACCAGCCTTGAATAAATTAGGAACTGATAAGTATGATCACCAACTATGATTCTAGAGGAAATATTCTGCCCCCTTTCTGATGTAAAGGACAGAGTTCAGAATAACACAAATACTTATATTCTAAATGGCCAACATAACAATTTATTTCTTTATGTATGTTTGCAATGGGTTTTGTTTTTCTTTAGTATTCAGTTAGGAGATGGACCTAAGATGTGAGGAGGACAAGATGAATTTTTGCTGATTGAAAAAATATAATAAAAAAAAACTCCTGTGGTTTTGTTCATGTTTCCATTCTATTAAGTTGTCTGCAGCTGAAAATCCTCTTCAAGAGCCTACTTATTTTGTTCTCATATTTTCATTTCATTGTGAAAATGATTGCTTCAAGTATAGGCCCCACCTGGGTATTTTATAGATATGAGAAAACACCCTTGTGGGTTAAAGGTTTTCTATATTCTCTCACTTGTGTTCATTTGTTTTATAAAAACACTACATTTTCTCCCCTGTTATTCTGGAATTGCTCTGTAAATACTTTTAAAATTTGCCTCTGGCTTAGATTTCTTTGATAGGTGTTTGGTCAGGCCTAGTCACTCTTTCCAACTTCATCTTAAGTGCTAGTATCATCTCCTCACATTAAGTACATCTGATAGTAAAGTGGAAGAGTACAAATATGACAGTTGCTTGTAAATGTACTCCTATTGAAATGTCAGCAGATCTGCGGTTTTAAGAGTATAATTAAAGAGCTTATGGATCTATATTTCAGTATTTAATTTTTTATTTTTATAACCCTTATTTTCTGTCTTCCTAACAACTCTAAGTTACATGGGAATTTTAATGTAACAAATATCTTTTTTACAATTAAAAGAAAAGAAACAGGTAAACAGAGTTAAGTGACTTATTCAGAGTCACACAGCTTAAATTTCTGAGGCCAGATTTGAACTTATGAAGATTAGCCTTTCTGACTTCAAGCCTGGCACTCTATCCACTGTGGTAACTAGCTGTCCTACTAAGTTGTTACAGATTTCAGTTCTTTGGTAGTAATACCTGGGGGATTGTGTATCCACATCACATGTGTGTCAAAGAAGTTAAAAGAAGCATATTTTTTTGATCGTATGGTATAAAAAAATAAGCTGATTTTATTCAAGCCTAGCCTCTGGCTTGTCATATTGGCTTTGTGAACCTGGGTAAGTCACTTAATTTCCCAGTGCCCAATTCAGCTAAGATTGAACATACTTATTTATGTTGGTAGAGGAAGTTCCTTACCATGTTCTTCCTTACATCCTTTCTTTCTCCAACTCCTTTCCCAAACATTCTTTGGTAAATTAGAAAACATCATGTCATCAGTTTCAGATCAGGTTCAAAGTTTCCAAAATAATCATAACAAATATTTTAGCTGTCTCGAAGAGATGGATTTATCGAAGCTAACCAATTTGGAAATAATTTTTTTCATGTAATCTTGATATTACAGAGGACAGAGAGATCTGAAACAACACAGTCACAAAGTATTGTACTAACTATGTTCATTGAACCAAAACTTCTGGTCTGTGTATATATAGGTAATGGCAATACTCAAAACTTCTTATAGTTAGTCAGATAGTTAATTTCAGTAGACCGATGCTGAAGAAAGACTTTTGAAGACTTGTTTGTTTAAAAACTATTTTAAACAATGTAATGTGGAAATTGACTTAAGGATTTGGTAGGATATCAGTCAATTAGAGATGCCTCTGTTGTACCACAGATGGCACCAAAGAGACAGTTACAAGTGGCAACAAACCCTTTTGGACCAACTCTAACAAGTAAATTTCATGCTCTTTGTTTTAAGGAATAATGATCACCCATAAAAAACTTACGGTTCCATTCACTTACATCTAGGAATTTCTCTCTGTATCTACTTGCTTAGTTGCAAGGTAATCAAATATGAACAGTGAAAACACATTTGTATGTTTGAAGTACCTGTGAAGTCTTAGGGCAGAAGAAGAGAAAGTATTATTGTTTTGATGTTATGAACTAAAAATCAACAACAAAATATTTAACACAATAGTTTTCATTTTCAATTTTGGAGACAAATATATTCAATATTACATATACATTTTTTCTATATGCAACAAACAGCCAAATTTTCTTAAGTGGGCTTGATTAACAGCTTTGTTAGACTAGGAATTTGTAATATTATTACATAGAACATTTTGATTTCTAGTTCAAGATAATTTTTTAGAAGTTTGTACTAAATATTTTTACTAGTACTTTCTAAAACACTATAAAGGATCTTGACAAAATAACTAATAGTTAAACTTGAAGACATTTCCCCTTTAAAGTATCTACATTCTTATAGAAATATGCTACCTAGAGTTTTCAAATTTAGGAATGTAACCAATTGTCAGATCTTTTAATTCTTAATGCTTAGGTTTTAAACCAGCAGGAATGCCTTTGTTTAAATAATTTAAATGCCTTTGTAATTTTTATACTAAGACATTTTACTTGAATGGAAATACATTCTTAAATTTAGAAGGATTTTTTCCAAAGTTGTCATATTTAAGAGACTGTATATAAGTTTTATAGCCCCAGAGCAGTAAACTAATTATTATGTGTAGTTATGACAGGTAAAAACTATATTTAGATACTATTGATAGTTCAATTTAATAGCATTAGTATTTAATAATATTCAAGAGTAAAATAAAGATACATCAGAAACATTTAAAATATATTACTCTGTTGAGTGAGTATGCCCACAAAATATTGGGCAAACTGCCATGACTTTAATTTATTAGATTAATTTTTTATGTAGCTTTTAAAAAATGTCATTGTTTAAGTTTGCCCTTTAGAAAATGTAATGTAGTTTAGGAGATACTAGACTTTTTATTCAATTATAGCCTCTCTGAAAATGCCCCTTAATAAGTTCAAGTGGTCCCTGGAGAAAAGATGTGAAGTGTACTTTATCTTGGAATAACTACTCCTCGAAAAGATGTTTTTGGAATCTACCAAAAGATCCAGATGTCTCCATTGAATTAAAACATCATGTAAGATCCTTGCATATAAGGCCTACAATGCCTTTTCTAATGGGATGTGTTAAAAGGCATTTGAGTTTCATAGGGATTATGATTAGAAAGAGTTTATAAAAATCAATGCAAAACTTTCAGGAGAATATTACTAATGCTCCTATTTTGAAATTTTGATGAGGTGGTTTATTCAAAAGCAAAAGAGTCATTGGAAACCTGAGCCATATATATCTGCAGACTGACCTTTTACCACATGATGATTATGTCTTTGATGAAATACTGCATCCTGGATTTTAGCTTTAGTTAACAAATCTGATCAACTGTGGACAAATACTGCTGCTGCTGCTGCTGCTGCTTATGTGACCAAGTGATACTTCCAAAAGGATTTGACGATTCAGCTTATCTACCTACCATCTTGTATTATTCTTTGATTATTTCCCGATGTATCTTTTACCTCCCTCCCCTTAGACCTCATGTTCCTTGAGGGGTAGAGATTCTCTCCAATCACTTTTCTTAAAAATGAAAAAAAAAAGGTGAAATTTATCACCAACAAAAGTAATCAAGTATAAATAGACAAGTAAAAAATAATACAACTATAAATATACTAACACTCTAAAAATGTCCCTTTATTCTGTTTGAAATTCCATTACTTTTGACTCTTCTTTTTTTCTTTTACATTTGTAGTTTAAGTATATGTTATTCTGCATTCATTGAGCATTCATTGACTCTTCTTTTTTTCTTTTACATTTGTAGTTTAAGTATATGTTATTCTGCATTTCTTGATTCACGTTTTTTGAATTGTAAAAAAAAAATCAGTAAATTAATAAATCATAGGCATCAAGGAAGATCTGGTTTCAAGTGCCATTTCCAATACATACTGACTATATAACTCTGGACAAGTTACAAAACTCTCAGTTCTAGGTCTATAAGTTAATAATTTAAAGAGTAAGTGCTAATCTGCTTGGAGCATTTGTGTGTGTGTGTGTATGTGTGTGTGTAGTTTTTCCATGATATTTAGGATTTTAAATTTTAATGATGGATTATTAGTTGGAAGTACTTTTGTTTTTCTGGATTTGATTTTTACATGTATATTCCTCTATAAATTTAGTTTCAGAGAGTTGTCTGAGGCAATGTATAGTTAAATGACTTGCCCAGGGTCTCATTACCAATTGTCAGAAATTAGTAGATCTAATTGACTTCATGTCTAATCCTCTAGACCAGTGATGGTGAACCTATGGCACATGTGCCAAAAAGGGCATGCAGAGCCCTCTCTGTGGATGCGCCTGCAGTTGCCTGCCAGTTTGTTTGTAGAAAGCCAAAGGGACTTGGGGCAGAGCTGTTCACCTCCCTCTCTCCATGCATCTGAGGACATTTCTCACATGACCTACCCCTCTGCTCAGTAGCCCAATGCAAGTGCTTCCTCCATCCCCTGTCTGGGGCAAGAGGGAGTCCCAGGGGGTGACGTACTCAGGTTCAGGGGTGAGGGGGGGGTGTCACTTGGTCTCTAAAAGTGTTTCCATCACTGCTGTAAACATTCTGCCAAGCTGCTTCCCTAAAGAAATGATGAGTTTTGTGACATTTGTTGCTATATTCCTTTCCAAAAAGTTTGTACCAGTCTTTTATTCTAATAATGCAACATACTACTTTTCCCAGAGTCCAATCAGAATTCAATTTCATCATTTTAAAGTCTTTTGAGAATCTAATTTAATTCAAACTCTTGCCAGTTTTTCATAATAGCCAGCACATAATGGATTCACAAAAAGCATTTAATAAATAATTGTGAGGATTACTTTTAAATGCCCTAAAGAGGCAGAGAGTTAGCATGGTATAGTGGGAAAAGCCCTGGATTTTGAGTTAAGGATATGAGTTCAAATTTTTAGTTCTCTTACTACTTTTAAAACTTTGGGCAAGTTATTTCACCTCTCTAGACCTCAATATTCTCATATATAAAATGAAAATTTTAGACTAAATACTCTTTGAAGTTAGTCCAACATATAAATCCCATGACTTACTGACTTGGAAAATCCCATGGTTACCTTTGCAACCAGTTCTGTTCTTTATACTGGGTACCTGTAATTTTTACAATAGATGGGAAATATTTGCAGGGTGGTGCTTTGCTTGTTTTCAATAAAATATGTGAATTTCAGGTAAAATCAGGAGTACTTTATTAATGGCAGTTATGTTACAAAAGTAGGGAATGGTAGATCCATAAAATACCTTGTTCTAATGACTAGATAGGAACATGACTCAATAAGTTATAAAACACAAAATGTCAGTGGTCAAACAAACAAACAAAAACTAATTTTCCAGATATGAAGCTTGCATGAATTTTGTTTAGTATATGGCCTCAAGTGTTTAAGCACACTGCCCAGAATATCTTCTAGTTGCTATGGGGAGTTCTGTTACTTGTCAATGTAGGGTTTCCTACTTGGCAACATAACATATTTATGATGGCATCTGTGTTTGCTGGTCGCTGCATTTACAGTGGAACTTGTACTTCAGCCAGTTGAGAAGGGAGGGGAAAAGAAAGCAAATTAAACTTGACTTTTTGGCAAAGAGGCACGAGCTTCTTGTTACTTGCACCCCTATATTCCAAGAACACCAAATGCAACAGTAGTTGTTTGCCATGGGGACTCTCTCCATCAGAGCTGAAGCTTTTTACAATAGAAAAACGAACAATAAGTTTATGTATAATTTATGGAAACCCCAAAGCAAAATACCAGTCAAGATATGTGTTGGTGGTTGAATAGGGCACCTTTTGAGGTAGCAGATATAGGATAAATTATAAAAGGGAAAATCAGTTTTGAAAAATTATTAAGTTCTCAGAAAATCATCACTTTTTAACTGTATACACTTAGTACATAATGAAAAACATTTTCACATATATTATCTCTAAGGGAGTTAGCTTTATTCATGCTGTTTGAGGAATGCCCAAATAGAAATGTACATCAATCTGGGTTTTCAGAAATATGGTTAAGTCTGGAAATGTAGATATATTGTGTCAATATGGAGGAGTGACAGTTGATGCTATGGAGCCAAATGAGATCTCAAGAGAAAACCAAACCAAAACAAATATATAGATGTACACATGTGTGTGCATGTAGATATATGTCCATATACACATGTATCCATATATACTCATGTATGGAAAAGCAGAGGACTAAGACTGAATCCTGTATTTGGGAAACAAAAGGAAGAAGAGGAACAAGCAAAGAAGAGAGATGAGAAAAAAAAAAAGCAAAAAAATCAAATAGCAACTTTTTAGCAAGGTGGTCAGTAGTATCAATTGCTGCTAAAAGGGAAGAATAAGGAGGTAGCAAAGGCATTAGATTTAGCAAAGCCATATGTACTGTTTGATAATGATGTTTCAGAATAATAGAGGTCAGAAGGGCAAAGTGTGTGGTAAGTCATGACAGCAAACAAACTACTTATTCCAAACTGGCAGTCAAGTCAGAAAGGAACAGATACAGGAATTGATGAAATTTAAAATACGGCCATCAAAGTGAATAAAGGTCTCTTTCAAAGGAGGCATGATTGCTTGAAAGAAGAGAGGGATTCCCACACAGGAAAAACTGAAGATTTAAGAAGACAATTGAAAGAATGGAATCCTAAAATCAGTTGCATGTGGATGGAAGGGTTAATACTGCAAAGGAATAAATAGAGGATCTCATAGGCTTAAAGAAGGGTATAGCTTGAAGGGTTTAATTTGGTTATTAAACTTTTAAAAATTAAGTACCTACTATATATTAGGTACTGGGAATACAAAACCAAAATAGTTCCTGCTCATAAGGGACTCATTTTCCACCAGAGAGAAGTAAAATGTACTTAAATGATGAAATAAGGTAATTCAAGGAGTGAAGGATCACCAATAGTGGGGAGGGGAAATGAGGGAAGGTTTAATTAGGGAAGGAGATGATGGCCTCTGAGCTGAAGGAAGATGAGGAAACATTTTTGACATGGAGGCTTAATTTTTTGAATGCATAAAGGCAGGAAATACAGTGTGGTCTGATAGGACAGCTCATGAATGTTAGCTTGAGCACTGACTACATGAAGGGGAATAATTTGTTTATAATTTATTTTATTTGCAGTAGGGATATTCTAAAGATATTTGCATAGAAGAGTGCCATACAGTCTTAGGGAGATTATATTGACAGTTTTGTGGGGAATAGTTTGAAGAGGGCAGATATAAAAAGCAGGGAGTCCAATTAAGAGAACATTACCATAATATAGAAGAAGAGATGTTCTGAAGTAAAATGTCTGCACAGTTAAATAGGAAATTGATCTAAAATGTAGAGTCAGAATCAGCTTAATATGGCTTTGTCAAATGGTAGACTTGAAGGCCAAATTGGAATGAGATAAGAAGTAAGATGATGAGAAAATGGAAGGGGGGATGTAGATAAGTCTTAAGAGTTTGGTTATAGTTTTGAGACCAAAGATGGTGGATTAAGGATAGCTCCTTAGCTGAACACTGCCAACATTCCCTCAAAAATTTTTAATCAGATATTGGAGGAGCAGAGCCAATAAAAGGTTGAAATGAGACATTTTTCTGGGCTAAGAAAATGAAAGAGATTGTCAGAAGTCAGTTACATGGAGTGGATGCTTGTTTGGAGCCCACACACGTGGCAGTGGTAGGAGCAACAGCAGGTTCAAGGACACTCAGCCCAGAGATGGCAAGGAGGTTTGAACAACTGGTCAGAAAGAGATTAAAATGGACTATTTACTGACTCTGAGTACACTTGGCAAGGCTTGGCAACTTTATTGCCCATATGCAGTTCTGGGTTACAATTCTAGAGTGGAGAGGAGTGCTGGCGGTTGGTCACAAGGGATCAGGGGGCTCTCTGTCACAGTCCAAAGCAAAGAGGAGTGTAAGTCCTTGGGTTTTCAGGGGCCCAGAGGCCCATCCTGTGTAACAATCAGAATGTAGACCAGGAAACTAGGGGAATGATCATATCTCTCCCAGACCATAGTACCTTGGAACCACCAAAAACTTACATACCACCCAAAACTACCTCTGAAAACAGTAGAAGAAAAAAGCCTGAAACTTGGAATGCTGGCTCCCCACCCCTCAAGTTAGTAGAGCTCAACTTCAAGCTCAAAATCAAGAAATAGGCTGGGAAATGAGCAAACAATGGGAAGATTAAGGCATAAACTCAGAATGAAACAATAATGTGTAAATAGCTACCCCAAAAAATCATCAAAGAAAAATACAAAGTGGATCCAAACCCAACAAAAATGCCTGGAAGAGTAAAAGAGATAAGAATGGCAGAGGAAAATTTGGAGAAAAAAATGAGAGTGATGAAAGAAAATTATGAAAAGAGTCAACAACTTGGTAAAAGTAAGGCATAAAAAATACTGAAGAAAATAATACTTTTGGAGGCAGCTAGGTGGCTCAGTGGATTGAGAACCAGGCCTAGAGACAAGAGGTCTTTGGTTCAAATATGGCCTCAGACACTTCCTAGCTGTGTGACCCTGGGCAAATCAATTAACTCCCATTGCCTAGCCCTTTGCCACTCTTCTGCCTTAGAACCAATATATAATATTAATTCTAAGATGAAAGGTAAGTGTTAAAAAAAGAAAAAGAAAATAACACCTTAAAACAGAATTGGTCAAATGGCAAATAAAAATGCAACAAGGAGAAGAAATTCTTAAAAGCAGAATTGGCCAAATAGAAAAAGGAGGTACAAAAATACACTAAAGAAAAAAAATTAGACTTGGGCATATGGAAATTATTACACGAGAAATCAAGAAACAGTAAAACAAAGTCAAAAGAATGAAAAAATAGAAGAAAATATGAAATATCTCACTGACCTGAAAAATAGATTGAGATAATTTAAGAATTATTAGACTATCTCAAAGTCATTATCAAAGAAAGATCTTAGAGATCATATTTTAAGAAATGATCAAGGAAAATGTATCAAATATCTTAGATCCACAAGGTAAAATGGAAATTTAAATAATTCACTGATCACCTACTGAAAGAGATCACAAAATGAAAACTTCAGGAATATTATAGCCAAATTTCAGAGCTCCCAGGCCAAAGAGAAAATACTTCAAGTACCTAGAAATAAGCAATTCAAATATCATGAATCCATGGTCAGGATTATGCAAGATTTAGTAGCTTACATGTTAAAAGTTGCAGGGGGCTTAGGATCTAAAATTCCAAAAGGCAAAGGAGCTAGGATTACCAACCAAGAATAATTTACCCAGCAAAACTGAGTATAATCCTTCAGAGGGAAAATGGATATTTAATGAACTAGAAGACTTTCATGCATTCCTGATGAAAAGACCACAGCTGAAGAGAAAATTTGACATTCAAACAGAAGACTCAAGAGAAGAGGAAAAAAAGATAAACATGAAAGAGTAATCATAAGGGACTTGATAAAGTTAAACTGTTTATATTCCTATATGGGAAGGTGATACATGTAACTCCTAAGAACATTAACGTTATTAGACTAGTTAGAGTTTACATAGGCAGAGGGCACAGATGTGAGCTGAATACGATGGGATGACTTCTAAAAACAATGATGGGATCAGAAAGAGGAATGCCATAGGAGAGAGAAGAAGGAAGAGGTTGAATGGGAAAATTTTTTTCACATAAAAAAGGTGTGCAAGAAAGAGGTTTTAAAATGGAAGGGGGTAGCAGGCAATGGCTAAACCTCATTCTCATCAGAATTGGTTCATAGGGAAGGATAGACACACACACACAGGCACACTCACACACAAACACACAACACTCATTCACTCATTCACTCTTAGTTAGGCATAGAAATGGAACTTACCCAGTAGGGAAATAGGAAGGGAAGGGGAAAACAGAAAGTGGAAGTGATAATAAAAGAGACTTTTGAGGAGGGAAAAGAGAGAGAAGAAACAGAAGAAAATGGGATAGAGGGAAATACACAGTAGTCATAACCGTGAATGTGAATGGGATAAGCTTACCCATAAAACAGAAGCAGATAGAATGGATTAGAAACCAGAATCCAACTATATGTTGTTTATAGGAGACAACTGAAACAGAAAGACACATACAGCTGACTGGAGCAGAATTTAATATGCTTCAGCTGGAGTGAAAAAAGCGGAGATGGCAATTATCTCAGAAAAAGCAAAAATAGAAGATAATCAGGGAAACTACATTATGCTAAAAGATAACAAACAACAAAGCAATATCAAAAACTTTAGATTTTTTAAGGAAGTTTCTCTAATAAAGACCTCATTTTTCATATATACTGCGTCTAGAGCTAAGGCAAATTTATGAAAATAAGAGCCATTTCCCAACTAATAAATGGTCAAAAGATATAAATAGGCAGTGTTCAGAAGAAGAAATCAAAATTATAATAATATGAAAATAATACTCTAAATCATGATAGATTAGAGAAATGCAAATTAAAGCAGCTCCAAAGTATTATCTCATACCCATCAGAAATGACAAATGCTGGAGGGAATGAGGGAAAAATAGGTACATTAATGAATGATTGGTGGATTAGACATTGGTTTAGCCATTCTCTGGAGAATACTTGGAACTATGCCCAAAGGGATATAAAACAGTATTTTTTTTTTTACCCAGCAATACCACTACTAGGTTTTCCCCCACAAACCCCAAAAGATCAAAGAATAAGGAAAAGGGCCTATATAAAAATATTTATAGCAGCTTTTTTTTCCCATGGCAAAGAATTGGAAACTGAAGGGAATGCTAATTAATTGGGGAATGATTGAATAAGTTGTTTCAAATGATTGTGACAGTGTACTATTGTGTTAGAAGAAATGATGAGGGGGAATGGTTTCAGCAAAACTTGGTAAGAGCCAGGAAGTAAGAAGTAAATAAGAACCAGGAGATTATTGTGCACAGTAATAGCAATGATTATTAACTGAAAGACTTGGATACTCTGATCAATTCAATGATCTAAGATAATTCCAAAGCACTGATGATGAAAAAAATGCTATCTACCTGCAGAGTCTTATATCTCCAACTACCTACCAGATATTTTGAACTGAATGTCTCATAGGCATCATTTTTTAAAGGATATCTTAATTTACCAATTATATGTAATAAATTTTAAAGTTAAAGCACATGTTGGGGACCAATTTCCCCTTTTGTCTGAAGCTATGGGAAGATCTCTTGTCTGATATTCAAAAGTCTGTGCTTAGGGGGCAGCTGGGTAGCTCAATGGATTGAGAGTCAGGTTTAGAGATGGGAGGTCCTGGGTTCAAATCCAGTCTCAGACACTTCCGAGCTATTTGACCCTGGGCAAGTCACTTGACCCCCATTGCCCACCCTTACCACTCTTCCACCTAGGAGTCAATACACAGAAGTTAAGGGTTTTAAAAAAATAAAAAAATAAAAAGTCTGTGCTTACCTTTCTAGATAGCCTCTCTCAAACTTCTCTTTCAAAGTGTCTTTACAGGCAGTTTTCAGAGAAAGAAATCAAAGCCATCAATAGTCATATATTCTATACTGGCTTACTTTCTCATTCACAGGTGATTCTCCATCTTCTGACACCTTACATTTGCTCTAGGGGATACAAAGATGAAAAAGAAACAACCCTTGCCCTCAAGAAGCTTACATTCTACTGGAAAAAAATAATTCATACATCCTCTTGAAACAAGCCTTCTAACTTTGACTTTTATATGTCTCAAAATTTTGCTTTCAAGAATTGTCTTTTTATCCTCCTTGAGGATAGACATTTCTCTGACTTCCTTCTAGTTTAGAAATTCTTAACATTTTGGGGTCATGGACCCCTTTGCCAGTTTGGTGAGGCCTATGGAAACTTCACAGTATGATATTTTAAAATGTGTAAAATAAAATACACGGGTTTGAAAGAACACACAGATTGAAATATTAAAAAGGCAAAAACAAGTTTACAGAATCCAAAGTGGAAAGCTCTACTAATATTATATTATTTTACACTGATTTTTTACCTCCTCCATGTAGCCCCTCTTGGACCTCACATGTCACTTTACTTTGTACCTTTCGAATACATTTTATCATATATTATTGTGTGTTAAGAGTTTTCTATGGGAGTCTTATTTCCCTTCACTGCTTGGATGCTCCATGACAGCATGTATTATCTAAATTTTTTTATCTTTTCCTAGTCACAATCTTCAACATTCAGTAAGTGCTTGATATATATTTATTGGATTTAAATTGTTGAGTGATATATCAAAGGACATATCTTTAATTTGTTGACTATTTAAGCAACTACTATATTCCAGGCACAGTGACTTTGGTTCCATTCAATTCAATCAACATTTATTAAGCACCCACTATCTGTCTTTTACAAATATATACATATATATATATGCCTTAATAAATGTCAATTGAACTGAAAAAATAAATATATATATATATAAGACAACATGTCCTAATGGATAGAGATTCAGTATTAGAATTAAGAAGACCTTGATTCAAGACAAATACTCTCTGGATGACCATAATAAGTCTCTTAATGCCTTGGTGCTCCCATGTCACTCTCAAAGACTTTCAATTACTGGCAATTGGTTGATATGCATTTCTGGAAAAAAAAATTTGCTCATTGAGAATACCCTACAGGGATGAAATCACAAGTCTTATCATGTACATACATTTGTATATATATGCACACATTCCTTTAGATATAAATACTAACACATATATACATGCACATCATACGCACAGATATATATATGTATGTATTATCTTGTTTGATATTCATAGTCAATTGTGCATGATGTCAGAGCTCCCTTAATTGTACTTGTCATTAAATTTTCATTCTGAATAATTAAAAACATTCCCTTTCATCTGAGACCACAGTGTGGGTGAATATTATTCCTTATAAACAAAATTTAAAGGAACATTTATTTTTTAGGTGTGTGTCTATTAGGTTGCTCATTGCTTTTAACTGTCAGTTTGTATCTTTCACTTGATCAAGTAATTATGTGTGAACAATAGTCAATTTATAGTTAGATTAGCCAGATGAGATGAGGAATTATCTGGATGATTTAGTCCCAAGCACCACTTTTGCCTTAGATTTGGAGTCAGAAAACTTGAATTTAATTTTCAATTTTTTTGCAAGTTCTTAATTAATATATTTTTTTAAATTTCACTGAAAATTCAAGCCAATGCCTTTCATGACCAAAACTATTCAGGCAATTGCCATGTGGTAGAGGATCCTGGATTCTCAAATTCGAAAACTTCACCTGAAGATAAATTCAGGAATGGTATGTTTTTTCTCCCAGTATCCGAAAGGAAACTGGTGTAAGTTATTTTTTAAAAGAGAAAACTACGAACATTTCTCCATCTGAAAAAAAAGGTTTAGACAAAATGTTCTCAAATGGACCAAGTTTAAAGCATCTCAGAAAATGCTAAGCTAACCTGGTTAGTGTTGGCTTAAGGCAGCAAAACTATCCCTCAGAAAAGTAACATCTTTCTGACAATAATTTCTGAATAAAAAGACATTCTTTTCAACTAAAGGGATTGTGGAGTATAGTCAAATGAACATCAATTTTGTAGTTATTGGACCTGCATTCCAATCCTGGCTCTGCTACTTATTCACATCATTTCTTCTGTGGCCTCTGTTTCTCATCTGGAAATGAAAGAGCTGGATTAAATGATGTTTAGTTTCTCATTAAGCTTTTGAGTTTATGAATGTATGTTCCTTCAATACAGGAACTGGTTTCCATTTTTGTTTTCATATTTGTAGTCTAGAATATAAATGGTATTTAATAAATTTTTATTGAGTTGAATTAAATATGAATGTGAATGGAGGAGAAGGCTCACAATGACAAAATCTCTACAATCTGAGATGAGAAATAATGTGATGCAGTAACTCCATTACTAACAGTAAATCTTTCTTTAAATCTATAGACATATGATAGAAAACTGAATTTTGCTAATTCCTGGACCACTGAGACCAAAGTCAAAGATCTTCATCAATCAGGGCCATTGAGCTGTTGACTACATTTTATAAGCTTTATCTGATCTCCTTTGAAAAGATGAGTTAAAGAACAACTCTTAGAAACTCCATTTCTTTGACAATCATTTCTTATTTATTTCATCCTTATGGTTCTATTCTGTCATGAGCTTCCTGGGCAGCTCTCACTTGAGTTTAATTTAGTGCCAGGGATGTGTATAACATTGCCTCTTGTTTAAATTACATGAAATAGGATAGTCAGCTCATTGAAGCCAACCCAAGCCACACATATTTAAGACTCCAAAGCCGAACCTGTCTAGTGCATCTTTGCTCCTTTGGAGGTCGCCAAACAGGAGCACTTTTCATGGAGCTTTTCTGTGTGCAACCGATTGGGTGTGGTCTAGTGTGGCCTGAGCCTTCACTCTAAATTTCCTGGCTTTTCTTCCTCCCTTGGATCATGCTGAAATGTTAAAGTGATTTTCCTCAGGATCTGAGCATCTGGCTGTCTCTTCTGGTTTCTCTTTCTTATGGTTAATGAAGAGAGGAAAATCAATTCAAGGCAGATGCAAACTCGAGCTTCATACAAAGGGTGTGCCCCAGCTAAGTCACAGAGGCAATGAGATACCTGTCTATGATAGATGTCTCTTCTTCATAATGTGTATTCCTAGAGGAGCATCAGAGATTTTGGAAGGCAGAGTGTCCAAAAGCACCTGGAATAATGAAGAAAGGATCTGTCATCTGTTAAACCAAGGCGATGCTCTACTTTGGCTACCTCCATTTATAGTAATCTTCCTAAAGTTTAATATTTCGTGTAATTCCAACATCTCAAGTATAGAGTAAAAGTAACTCATTGTGCCAAAGCTGCCTTTTTTCTTAGTGTTGTCACAGAAATGGCCCTTTGTTATGGAGGTACTTGATCAATGCTATTGGCTTTTAATTCTATTGAATAGACTCATGAATTTTTTAAGAACAATTTTTAATACTGTTTTCACTTTATTCCTCCTTATATACCAAAATGGAGGAGATTGATTGATGAATAACAATTCCTTTGTTGTTAATGGGATTTTTAATTTGGACATGAAGATTAACTTTTTTGTGTTTGTGATCACTAGAATTGCTAATGTCCACAACTTTCAGGACTCTAATTTCCTGAGGGATGATTTCTTTGAGATGGCAACCACACCCCAGTATTCTTTCATAAAAAAAGGACTGTGGACTAACTTTCCTAGTCACTCAACAACTTGTCTCCCTTATGACCTAGCTTTATGTACTTCTGGTTTCTCTGTGGTTTTGGCTCTTGGTTTCTCAATTCCAGTTTTCTCCATTTGTCTGTCTTTTTCAGTTTGGTTTGCTCTTCTCAGTACCCCACCCCAGTCAATTCATCTTGTATTTGGAATCTGCTTAACTTCTCCATTAGTACTAACCTTTGTAGTTTTTCACCCTGACATTTCACTTGTCCTGCCTGATCTCCTGTTCATATTGATGAAGTGGCACTTTGAACCTTAGGATTTCAGCATTGGAAGGAACTCCAGTTGAACTGATGCCAGGACAAGAATCCCCTCTACAATAACGCCAAAAAGTCATTGAGAGAGGAAGAGAAGAAGGGAAGAAATTTAGAAACTTAGTAAGCTCTATATCTGTATCTTCTATTTCTTATTAACTGATGGTACTGCAAATCTGTTGAGGGTCAGCACTCTTCAAATCATGTAGGCATTAGTTACTAGAGCCCCTAGAAGCTGACCCTCACTTGTTATAGATATGATTTTGCTTGAAATACATATATTTCTAAGATAAATATAACTAATGAAAATTAAAAGAGGCATAGATTTTAGGGGAAAACATTAGCTTAATAGTAAATAAACACACCTGCAAAATAAATATGTTAATATAAATATACCATTAAATTATTATACATAATTTAATATAACATGATAAATATAATAAGTAATATAAATATAAGTCAAGACCAATCAATCACATAGACTATCAGAGTCACAAAACAAATCAGTCAAAAATGTCCTGAATTTTGAATAGATTTTATAGAGAGTAATCCTAAAAATTAACAGCAATACTTTTCTAAAAGGAAGATGGCTATCATTTATGATTATAATTGGTCCTTCTTTAACACAAGGTCACCTGAAGTCCTAACTTACATCAAAGAGAGAGGAAAGAAAGAGAAATTTATTATAATTCTTCTGTCTTCAACAAAAGTAACTATATAGCCAACACTGTCCACCCAAGAGTTGAAGAACTAATATGCTCCATACTGCTTTATCCTTCAAAAGAGAAGAGACTAAGGCAGAGAGTATAAACAAAAAGTTCATCTTAGCTGTCAATACCAAGGTCATCTTGTACCAATAATACTGGAAAGTGAGGGAAATCCATCAATTCGGGAATGGCTGAATAAGTGGTAGAATACAATTATAATGGAATACTATTATGTTATAGAAAATGATGAGCAAGAGGAATTCTGAAAAATTTGCAAAGGCTTCCACAAACTGATGTAGAGTAAACAGAACCTAAAGAACACTGTACACAGTGACAGTAATATTGTATGATGAAAAAAATGTGAAGAATTTAGTTAATCTCAGCAATTCAATGATCCAAAATGATCCCAAAGGGTTCATGATAAAAAAA
>NC_058130.1:650375179-650453956 GCF_016433145.1 Gracilinanus agilis
AGAGAGAGAGAGAGAGAGAGAGAGAGAGAGAGAGAGAGAGAGAGAGAAAGAGAGAGAGAGAGAGAGAGAAAGATTGATAACATTGATTTCAAAATATCAGAAAGCAAATATTAAAAAGTTATCTTGACACAATCTGGAAAAAATTAAAATTTAGTATAATAAGACAAAACCAAAAAATTACATAGCAGAAAATGCTATGCCAGACACTTCTTCAGCAATTCTAGGAAGGTATGAAAAATGTTTTCCTAAATATGTCTTACTCGTGATGGCAAATTATCATATTCTAAAAACTTGTCCTAAAATTATACCTTATCTTTAAAACAAAATCAAAACAAAACAAAACAAAAAATTCCAAATAAATAAAATATGCTATTAATAAAAAATATTGCTGTCACTGTGTACAATGTTCTTCTGGTTTTACTCACTTCACTTTGTATCAGTTCCTATGAGTCTTTCCATATTTTTCTGAAGTTATGCTGTTTGTTATTTCTTAAAGCATAATAGTATTTTACCACAATCAAATACCACCACTTGTTCAGCCATTCCCTAATTAATTAATAACAACTCCTCAATTTCCAGTTCTTTGCTACTACAAAAAGAGCTACAATAAATATTTTTTGTACAAATAGATCCTTATCCCTTTTTAAAAAAAATCTCTTTGGGATAGGGTACATCAGTACTAATGGTATTGATGGATCAAAGATTATATGTATGCACAGTTTTAGTCTTTTGAGTATAGTTCCCAATGACTTCCCACAATGGTTGGATCAGATCACAACTCCACCAACAGCTTATTGATGTTCCAATTTTCCTGTATCCCCTCCAACATTTATCATTTTCCTTTTCTGTTATAATAGTCAATAAGTGTGAGGTGGTACATCAGAATTATTTTAACTTGCATTTCTCTTATCAAGAAAATGATTTAGAGCATTTTCCCTTGACTATTGATGTCATCGATTTCTTTATCTGAAAGCTGCCTGTTTATATCTTTTGACCATTGATCAATTGGATAAAGACTTTTATTTATTGTTTATTTTTTTTTAGAAATTTGACTTAGTTCTCTATATATTTGAAAAATGAGACCTTTTGTCAGAGATACTTTTAACTTCTTTTGGCATCATTTCTAAGTTTCCTTTGAGGTTTCACATATTTCCTTTTATTGTTATTGTACTCTTCTGAATTTATATTTTAATCTTCTCTGTCATTAAAGTCATTCTCTAAGGTTAAATTCTTTTACTTTGTGTTTTGCTCATTATTTCTAGTTATTATTTACTCCACCCTCCCATTACCCTGTTTATCTGTTGAGGTTTTGCTCTGCTCCTAGGGTAGGGGAAAAGCAGTTCCAAGCTTGCAGTGTAGTCTTCTCTGGTTGCTGGGGATAGGTCTTTGGGTCCCTCTTTGTGCATTTTCAGGGAGGGGACCAGCTTCCTTCTTGTAAGAAGGTCTGTAACAATCTTTTCCATTTAGATTCTGCTCCCTCTGCTTTCAGTTTCCCTATTATCTGCGGTGGTGGGCTGCTCTATCAGGTCACTTGGAAGCAGGTTGGGCTGCTGCTCTTCTCTGCCTCCAGCTGTTTGGTAGCTGTTCCCGAACATGCTGTTTTGTTGTCTCTGACCATTTGGTAACTCCTAGGGTTCTTCCTTCACTGCTTTTTTGTTGCCTCAGGCCACATGGAATCAGGCTGTGCTGTGCCAGTGTCTTTGCCTTGGTGGGCTTCATTGCCTCAGGCCTCTTGATAGCCAACTAGAGCTGCTCCCCTCCTGTTGCCTTCTTGCCTCTGGCCATGTGGAAGCATTCTAAGCCTGGGTAGGGGCACCAACCATTCCCCAATTCATTGGTCTTAGAGTACTGGGCAATCTCCATTGTGATTAAGGTGATGACAATGGTTTAACTTACCTGGCACATGCAACTTCTGGTGGGTATGCACTATTTTACCTTTGTATATTCCATACACCATATAGGCTCAATCAACAAACTTTTATTATGCAACCACTAAGTACTAGACCTTGTGCTAGACTTTGGTGATACAAACAGAGAAGTAAAATAGCCCCTAACCTAAAGCTACTGGTGTTCTTTTAGAAAGAGAATGTATGCAAAAATAGATTTTTTTTAAACCCTTACCTTCCATCTTGGAGTCAATACTGTATATTGGCTCCAAGGCAGAAGAATGGTTAAGGGTAGGCAATGGGGGTCAAGTGACTTGCCCAGAGTCACACAGCTGGGAAGCATCTGAGGTCAGATTTGAACCTAGGACCTCCCATCTCTAGGCCTGTAAAAATAGATTTATTAAAAAGTTGAATCTTGAGGGACAGCAATGGTTCTAAGCAGCGAAAATGAGAATGGAGTACATGATAGGCATGGGAGATAGCCCAAGCACAAAGGCATAGAGATGGGAAATAGTATGTCCCCTATAAAGAACAAAATATGAGGTCAATTTGACTTTGCCATAGATTGCATGAAAGGGTTTCAGGCTAGAGAGCCTTCCTTTCTTCCTCTGAAGAAGCAAAGTTCAAGATTTTTTTTGATATTAGTGTAAAATTGGGACTTAAAAAATTACAAATGGAATGATTGAGAATTATATTGCAGTTCAATAGCTAAAATAATTTCACACATGCAGATAAACATCTTATCCTCTCTTTCTCTCCCCAGTCCTACTGGGCATGTTAGGACAGAATTAAAGAAACTATGCATTAAAAATCCTCAGATATTATCTACTTTAGGCTCCTAGAACAGGTTCCCAACTATTTCCCTTCTCTCTAGGTCCATATTACTTCAGAATCTCCCTCCAAAATCCTTTTGCCTGGGAAAGGGAGGTCCAGAAGTATTTGAAAAGTATTTTATAGTTCATGATACTAAGAGCTTTAACATCTAAGAGGCCAATAACAAAAAACAAAAGGGACTATTTCAGAGGGACCTGGAAAGACTTCTAAAAAAGATGCAGAGTGAAGTAAAAAGAACTAGAACAATTTGAATACAATGTCAACAAATTAAAAAACTTTGAAGGACTTTAGAACTTTGATGAATTCAGTGACAAACTAGGACTCAAGATTAATTGTGCTATTTATTTCCTGCTAGAGAAGTGATGGATTTCTACTCAGATCATCATTCCTTCATTTCTATTCACTTTTTTATTTTGGGGCAGGGTGGTCTGAATTATGATTTCATGAGCAGAAAGAATTCCAATGGAAGAAATTCCCTCTACCAATGTAGATCACTACCTGAGAGATTGTACCTAGGATCAAATGGCCAGTCTCAGTCTGGCTCTTTACTACGTCACACTGCCTTTCTTTAAGAAAGATGCAAGGGGTCAGCTCCGTGGCTGAATGGATTGGAACCAGGCCTAGAGACAATAAGTCCTGGGTTCAAATGTGACCTCAGATACCTCCTAGCTGTGTGACCCTGGGCAAATCACTTAACCCCTATTTCCTAACCCTTACCACTCTTCTGCCTTGGAACCAATATACAGTAGTGATTCTGAGAGTGAATGTAAAAGTTAAAAAAAAATGTAGCATCTTTTTGTTCTCAGGCAGAAAATACCTTTCTATTACTGAATTGTCTCCCTCATACCCTCTCTGTCTATCTTTTATATAGTCTCATGGACTATAAACTCATTTTTATATCAACTAAGTTATACCTGATTAGTATGGTAAATGCAACATGTGACCATGGAATTCTGCCTCTCGTTTACTGCCTATGTGACCTTGGGCAACTCACTTTACCTCTGGGCTTTAAGCCATTTCATCTCTTTGGGCTTCAATTTCCTCAATTGTAAAATGAGACGGTTGACACAGATGGGATTCTAAGACTTCTAAATTTATCATTACATATGAATTAATTATCATTATCATCACAAATTATCATCACGTATGAATTAATCCGAAAGCCAAAAGGAAGTCATTGTTAAATTTTCTATTAGCTAAAGATGATCCGAGCCACTGCTCTCAATATTGTGGATAACCTGTGTTTGACTGCACTTCATTCCTGTTCCTTTTATCTTGGTCAACATAGGAAATTTGGGCTTGAAGCTTCAGTCCAAAGTCAGAGTAATGGGAGTTGCACTCTCCAAATCAATTCCCTTAAACTGAGTTGTGCTGAATCAGCAAGAAGATGGGCACTCCTGGTGGAGCCACGTGTCTTCTCGACAATGCCAGCCCTTCAGAAATGCTGGATAATTTTTCTCATATCAAACCCAAGCCAAATTAGAAATCTTTTCCTTCTTGGCTCTGCCTGGTTTGAAAGGATTGCTCTCTTCCCACTGTTCCCATTCCTGGGAAGATCCACTGCTGCAGTCATTCTTTCACATGGCACCAACTTTTGGGTCATTTGCCTGCCAAGTCAAAGCACCACTCAGTCTCATGGAATCTTTGATTTCAGAACTGAAATCCCATAGTATTCATTTTCTCAATAGGTCAAGACGTATCTCAAATGCATTCCAGGTCTTCAAGTATTTCTGTTTCATTATAAAAAGAATTTGGAGCAAGGGTGATAAAAGTGACTGTGGTCTTCATAAGGGGGTACATATTTGTGTTATGGCCTTCATCAAACTGATAAAATGTCACAGTCTGTGTATGTGTAAATAGGAAATGGGGTACCCTAATAGACAGGGAAGAGATCTATGGTCCTGGAGTCAGGAAAATCTGACCTCCTAAACCTGGGCAGTCATTGAATGTCTTAGCACCCCAAGGTGATTCTTAAACTTTAATTGCAGAGAAGGGTTTGACCTGCATGAGTAGAGAAAATTTTGTCATCTAGAATTCCCTATACCAATGAAATCATAGACCTAATTTCTCTACTTATAAATATAAAATGAGAGGAAATGGTGGATAGATAAACAGATTCAGATTCAGAAAGACATGGATTTAAAGTTTGTCTCTGTTTTATAAGGGCTATGTGGCCCAGGGCAAGTCATTTAATCTCTTAACTTCCCATCTGATTCTAAAACCCTAGAAATTGCAGAGTCAGTTGCTGTTCAATATTGGAAGAGGAAATTTCCTCACCTAGACTTAATTCACTGTGCCAAAGCAATCACAAGTCCAGGTCAAAAACAAAAGCAAAATGGAACACTGTCCTGACTGGTAAACAGAGCTTTCTGGTTCTCTGAACCTTTTAACACAAAAAGCCTCTTTCCAGACTTGCCTGCAGTCTTCACTCTCAGAAATTACCCATTGACTTTGTGTATTCTGTAATGCTACCTTCGGATCTAAAAAGACTTTCCTAATGTGTTAAGCCAATTATCCTTAAGGGGGTCTGCTTTCCACCTTACTAGAGGGAAAGCCTTTGCCAAGGTCAGTAACATTTTAATTTAAGGTCCACCAACATTGTGTTCATCTGGGAGTTGTTTTCAGTGTTTTGGCTCACTCCCTCCCTCCCACAGCTTAACTTTATCAAATTCTCTTAGAATTGTCTGACTGCCATATATTTCATGAAGACACACAAAGAAATAGAGGAAGTGTTCTGTTTAGGCACTATGGGAGTACGTATTTTCCTTAGATGTGAATGGAGCCCCAGTCAACTTTTATCTTATGAGAATAGTATGTAAGTGTTCCCTTCTCTTCCCCACTTCAATTGGTTTTCCCTTTCTTTCTTAAAAAAATTCAATTTCATATCCCTATCATTTACCACTTAAAAAATTCCTTGTCTCATCTCTTTCTGATCTTTCTTCTGTTTACCTGAAGGAGCATCTTTGAAACTCCCCAGAAGATTTTCTGCAAGATCCTCTTTGGCTCCTCTTGGTTCCATACCATTCTGTAGAGCCTCAATATCTTTGGAAATTTTACATGTTCCTTGAAGGCAATCATTGTTTTCTTTTTGACTTTGTATTGCTAATATCTAGTAGGATGCCTGGCACATAGTAGGTCTTTAGTAACTTTTTGTTGAATTTAGTTAAAATAAAAGTAATTTCATTTCTCCAAACCTGTTTCCTACTCTGTAAAAAATAGACTCTCTGGTCCTTTGGATCCTTCTAACTTGCAATCGTATGATCATGTGATCTCTTTCCTAAGCTAACTGCTCCCTGTTGAAGTTCCTCACCTTCACTCCAAATCCTATTGCATCCATTCTCTTGCTCTCAACTTTACATTTCCTTCCACAAGAGTAGAATAAATTAATTATCCTGAAGAGGAAAGGTGAGAACCAAAATTACTTTTAATTCCCCTTTCCTCTACTTTTATTCTTTCTTGCCCTATTAGCTTCTGCAGTTCTGAGAATTCCCTTCCCTTCTCCCACTTCTTCCTAACTAATGTCACTGCCACAAGGAATCAAGTTCACTAGCTTGATACTGCTGTCCTGCTTGGTTTCCTACAGCCTCAGGTGATTAGCTGGCTGGACAGTCTTGCCCATAACACCACTCTTCATGTTCACCCCATTCCTTATGATGAGTGGGTCAACACTTGGATTTTTCTGTGAGTTTTAGTGATGGAGATTGGAAAGCTCTCCTTAGATTGTGGGTAATTTAGTCACCATCTCCACCACCCTCTGCGCCCTCCTATTTTGGTATCAGGCTGTCCTCACTCATACTTTCTCCCTCTTCTAGCCTTCTGATTACACTAGCATCTTTAGAGAATTTGGGAGATTAAGGAAAGTGAGCTCCCAGTTCTACTTGCATGGGTGAAGGCTAAGGCCAAGCAAATTATAAGGACCTCATGGGCTGGATTTCTGATGAAAGTGTTTTAATGTATTTAAATATATTTTATCATGATTATGATTTTGTTATGTTTTTAAAAAAATGACCCAAATGATATTTTAAAAAACCCACAAACTTTTGCTGTGTATGTATATGTCTCTCTGTGTGAGAAACACAGAGAAAGAAATATATAGTATTTCAGCTATGAATTAAATCTGAAACTTGACCCAGAAACCTCACTACTGAATATAACAATGTTCCTATTGGAAGATATTTTCTGAAGTTCAAATTTCTTATTAATTCCCATCTTTTCCCCCTTAAACCCTTATAAAATGGATGACTAACTATGTAATAAGTGTATGAGATAAATGTATGTATAACATGTTATACACAAAGCGCCAGAATAATAATAACCAACATTCATAGAGCTCTTAAAAATTTGCAAAGGGTATCTTTTATATAAGGAAATACCTGTCATTTCCTCTCCTCTGAGCTTCACAAAGACCCTATCGGGTTATTATTCACTTTATAAATGAGATAACAGAAGCTTTTGAGAAGTAGGGTAATTTTATTTGTGTTCATAAAGCTACTGCTAAAAGTGGAATTTAATCCTGGACCTTTTTTTCTCCAAGTCCAGGACATTCTCTGCTTCAATGTGGTTCTATAGCTGCTATTAGAAAGAATTCCAGTATCTGAAATAAGCTTTAGTAGCTTGAACCCTTCATTTTATACATACGAATCCGTTCCAGAGAATGTAGGTAACTTGCCCAGGGTGATTCCAAATTCAGTGGTCTTCCTACTTAAATATATACTTAATATGTATACTTAATTAAATCATACTTAAATAACAGATTTTCTTAATCTGTTTCTAATTAAACAAATATGATACAAATTACCAATCAAAAACTGTCAGGAATTTATTTAAAAACAAACAACTTACCTTTAAAAAAGTTTCCCAGAGTATCTTACAATTACTTTTTATTATTTTTTATTAATGCAATTTATTTCCAAGTACCTCAGCCCTGCTTTTTCCTCCTGACATCATAGGAGGCATCATCAGGCAAATAAATATGTGCCTAGAGATTATGTCTTTCCTGTTTCTACTTCTTATTGCTTTCTCTGGAGGTGAACATTCACACATTATTCCTCAAATATTAAATCTGCAGCAGCATATAATGTTCCCTGGGTTTTATTTGTTTTATTCTTCATCATCTCATGTAGTTCTTTCCGAGTTTTAAAAAATATTAATCTGCTCTTTTTTATGATGTCACAGTAGTAGTCCATCACAGTCCTATACCACAATTTGTTTAGCCATTCCTTAATTGATGGTCATTTCCTTGATTTTCAGTTCTTTGCTACCACAGAGACCTGCCATAAATATTTTGAAACTTATCCCCCCCTCCCACCTTTTCTGTGATCCCTTTGAGAAATTGGGTATATGTTTTCTGGACATAATTCCAAGTTGTTCTCCAAAATGGTTGTATCAGTTCATAGTACCATCAGTAGTGTCTTCCCAATAAGTAAGTCCCAGCTTTTCCAAATACTCTTAAACATTTGTCATTTTGCTCTTTTATCATTTTAGCCAATCTGATGAGAATAAGACAATGCCTTGGGATTGTTTTGCTTTACATTTCCTAATAAATAATGATTAAGAGCATTTTTTTCATATGCCTATATATACACGTTTGTTGTTTTCATCTGGAAAGTTCCTGTTCATATCTTTTGCTCATTTATCAGTTGGGGACAGCTTTTATTACCATAAATTTAACAAAGTTTTCTATATATTTTAGATGAAATACCTCTTTCCAAGAGAGTATCTGTGAAATCCCCCTCAGTCTCCAATTTTCCCCTTTCCTTCTAACCTTGGCAACATTTGTTTTATTTGTATAAAACCTTTTTAATTTAATGTTCTCAAAATTATCTATTTTACATTTCAAAATACCCTGCTTCTCTTGTTGACTCATTATTCCTCTCCTATCCATAAATCTGAGAGATAATATGTTCCTTGTTCTTCTAATCTACTTATATCTCCTTTTATGTTAAGATCATGTATCCATTTTGATCTTATTTTAATGAGTGGTGTAAGATATTGGTCAATACCCAGTTTCTGCCAAATTACTTTTCAGTTGCCTGAGCATTTTTTACCAGTAATTTCTTAGCCCAAAAGCCTGGATCCATACTTTCATTAAATACAAGGTTGCTAATAATATTTACTACTGTCTGTTGTATGTCTGTCCTTTCCCACTAATCTGCCTAATTCTTAGCTATTTACAGATAATTTCAATAATTACTCTTTTAAAATCTGGCAATGCTAGATCTTTTTCCTTTACATTTTTTCATTAATTCTTTTGTTCCGCTAAACGAATTTTGTTATCTTTTTTTAGATCAGTAAATTGATTGGGATAGTATTGAATAAGTAGATTAGTTTAGATAGGATTGTCATCCTAATTATATTGGCTTTGCCCATCTACAAATAATATTTCTCCAGTTATTTAAAACTGACTTTATTTGTGTAAAAAGTATTCAGTAATTATGTTTGTACAGTTCCTGGGTTTGTTTTGGCAGGTATGCTTCCAGGTATTTTATTCAATCTGTGGTTATCTTAAAAGGAGCATCTCCTTAATATATAAAAATACTAATATTATGTGGGGTTATTTTATATCCTGCTACTTTACTAAATTTTTAATAGTTTCAATTAACTTTTTAGTTGAATTTCTAGGGTTCTCTACATATACTATCATATTGTCTGCAAACAGATAGTTTTATTCCTTCTTTGCTCATTCTGATTTCTTCAATTTCTTTTTCTTCTATTATTGCCATTGCTAGTGTTTCTAATACTATGTGAAATAATATTGGCAATAATGAACATCCTTGCTTCATACCTCATTATATTGAGAAAGCTTCTAGTTTATCCCTATTACAAATAATACTTGCTGATGATTCTAGGTAGAGGTTTTGTGTTATTTTAAGAAAAAATCCACTTATACTTCTTTCCAGTTTTTTAATAGGAATGAGTATTGTATTTTATCAAAGGCTATTTCTGCATCTATTGTTTTCATATGATTTTTATTACTTTTGTTATTAATATAATCAATTATTTTGATAGTTTTCCTTATATTAGGCTATCCCTAACCTGGTGTAAATCCTGTTTGGTCCCAATATATAATCTCATAGTCACCTTAATAGCCTTCATTTTCCATAACTACAGAGTAAAAAAATAATAATTAATGCTCATAAAGCAACTGAGCCCAAGGGAAAGGGACTTCTGAATCCTTGAAGAAAGATTGATCAGTCAAGTATTTAGCATTATAAGTATTTACCACATAAATCACTATGGGAAATTATGAGATATATGACATAATTCTTGCTCTTAATATTTCAATCCAGTTTGAAGAATGCATAGCTCAGTTGATTGAACACTGGGCCTAGAATAAGGAATACCTGAGTTCAAATCTGGCTTCAAGTACTTATTAGCTGTGTGACCCTATTCAGCTCACTTAACATCTCTCTGTCTTCTGTAAATTAGTGATAATAAAACCTCCAAATAGTGATAAGAATTGTCATTATTTTCCAGGGTGGTTGTGAAAATAAAATTTTAGAAAGCATTTAGTGTAGTGACTGGCATATAGTTGATGCTTAATAAAACTTCTTTCCTTCCTTTTTAACTTTTTCTATCGTTCACTTGTTTCAGCTGTGTCTGACTCTTTGTGACTTAATTTGGGGTTTTCTTGACAAAAATACTAGAGTAGTTTGCTATTTCCTTCTCCAATTCATTTTACAAATGAGGAAACTGAGAGAAACGGGGTTAAATGACTTGCCCAGGGACATAAAGCTAGTAAGAATCTAAGGCTGGATTTGAACTCAAGAAGATGAGTCTTTCTGAGTCCAGGTTTGGCACTCTCTCCATTGTACCACCTACCTGCCTCCTCTTTCCTAAAAGACACATTAAAAAAAGGATAATAACTAGATACTAAATTGTGTTATATACTAAACTGTAGGGACAAAAAGAATTTAGATTATTATTAGGAGATCATTGTGAATGAATATTCAAAAAAGGCTTTATGGTGAAAAATGGGACTTTCATTGGATGTGGGCAAGTACTAGCATAAGCAAAAGCACAAAGAGGGGAAGTAACTTGCAAGACTTGTTAAATATATTTTATTCTAATTCTAACAAAATTGACATGGAAAGACAGCAAGGTTTTTCACTAATCAGAATATATTTAACAGTTATTATTTTGTATTTCCAGGGTTGTGGGTCATGTGGATAGAGAACAATGACATTGCTTTTGTTGTTTTCCTACTGTTCCCAATCGAATTAATTTTTTTCTGCCAAGCCAAAAAGTATTTATGGAATTTCTAAACTTGTCAAACCAATGTCTTTGAGGAAGGATTATTATCTTAATCTTAAGCACTGTTACAATGCTTAAAAGGAAATTCAAACTTAATATCAGGACTCTCTACCTGGCTTTCATTATGGTATAATATGGTAGGGCAGCTGATAGCCTCTATGACTAAAGAGTGATGAGTGCATCCTGATTACGGAGGGGATTTTTAGTCACCACAACTTGGAAGTCTGGAATTAAAATGATTCTCTAGTGGCTGCTTTTTAGTCCTTTAGTCATGTGTAACTCTTCATGACCCCATGAACCAGAGCATGGCAGGCCCTTCTATCCTCCATTATTTTTCAAAGTCTGCCCAAGTTCATGTTTATTGTTTCCATGTTTCCATGACCTTATCTATCCATCTCAACCTTTTGCCTTCAATCTCTTCCAATATCAGTGTCTTTTCCAATGAGTCCTGTTTTCTATGTGGCATCAGTTTCAGTATTTGACCTTCCAGTAGAGTCTAAATTAATTTCTTTAAGCATTGACTGATTTGATCTTGCTCTCAAAGGGTCTCTCCAGCACCAGAATTCAAAAACATCACTTCTGTAGTGCTCAGCTTTCCTTATAGCCCAACTCTCACAGCCAAACATTTCTAATGGAAAAAACATAACTTTGATACTATGGACCTTTGTTGGCAAGATGATATCTCTGCTTTTTGGTATCCTGTCAAGATTTACCATAACTTTCCTTCCAAGGAGAAAACTGTCTTTTAATTTCATGGCTGTGGTCCCCATTTGCTGATCTCTGAGCCCAAGAATATTGAAATCTGACATTGCTTTCATTTATTCCCCCTCTTTTTGCCAGGAAGTGCTAGAATCAATTGCCAGGATTTTAGGGGTTTTTTGTTGTCATTTTTTTTTGCTCTTAAGCTTAAAGTGGATTTTATACTTGCCTCTATTACTCTCATCAAGAAGCTTCTTTATTCTTCATTTTCTGTAATCAGAGTGTTATCACTGCATAACTAGGAGTGTTGATATTTCTCCTGGCAACTTTCATTTCAGATTTTGATCAGCTTGGCATTTCACCTGATTTCTCTGTATATAAGTTAAATAAATAAAGTGACATTATACAGCCTTGTTGTAGTCCTTTTCCAATCTGAAAGTTATTCCATGCTTAGTTCTAATGGTTGCATCTCAATCTGCATACAGGTTGCTCAGGAGTCAAGTAAGATGATTTATTACTCCCATTTCTCTGAAGACCTGCTACATTTTGTTGTGATCCATACAATCGAAGTTTTTAATGTAGCCAATGAAGCAGAAATAGATGTTTTTCTGGAACTCCCTTGTTTTTTTCCATAATCCAACAAATGTTGGCAATTTTTATCTCTAGTTCCTCTGCCTCTTCAAAAACCAGCCTGCTCTTCTGGTAATTCTTGGTTCACATATTGCTGAAGTCTAGTTTGCGGAATCTTAAGCATAACCTTGTTGGCATGTGAAATGACTGCAGTTGTAATTTGAACATTCTTTGGCATTGCCCTTCTTTAGGATTGGGATATAAACTAATCTTTTCCAATCCAGCAGCCACTATTAAGTTTTCCCAATTTTCTGGCATATTAAGTGCAGCACTTTAACAACATCATCTTTTAGGATTTTACATATCTCATCTGGAATTACAGTGCCTTCATCCACCTTATTGTTAACAATGCTTTTTAACATCTATTTGGCTTCATTCTTAACACCTATTTGGCTTCATTCTCTTGTTATAGATCAGTAATCATGCCATTGTGGTTATCAGTGATGCTAAGATCTTTTTTGTAGAGTTCTTCTGTATATTCTTGTCACCTCTTTTTTTTAATCTTTATCTTCTGACTTAGAATCAATAATAAGTATTAGCTCCAAGGCAGAAGAATGGTAAAGTTTGACATTTGGAGTTAAATGATTTCCCCAGAGTTATATAGCTAGAAAGTCTTTGAAGCCATAGTTGAACCCAGGACCTTCAGTCTCCAGGTCTGGCTCTTAATCAACTAAACTATCTAAACTTGCCACCTCTTCTTAATCTCTTCCATTTTCACTAAATCCCTATCATTTTTGTCTTTTATCATGCCCATTTTTTTGCATGAAACATTCCCTTGATATCTTTAATTTCTTGAAGAGACCTCTTGTCTTTCCCATTCTGTTATTTTTTATATTTCTTTGCATCATTCACTTAAGGAAACCTTTTTAATATCTCTTCTGCTATTCTCTAGAATTCTGCATTCAGTTGCCTGTATCTTTCATTTTCTCCTTTATATCTCTGGTGGCTACACAGAGAGTAAAGCCTAGAAGCTTATAGCAGGGAGCAAGCACTTCCCAATAGTGACTATGAGATTAGTGGAGTAATATAACTAGTGATGAACTGAAAAGCCAAAGGGATTAGCAGATAATATGATACTTAGTGGGGAGAAATAGAGAATCAAATAAATTTTCATGTATAGAACTACAATAGATCAAGACCCAGATTCAGAGAGAGTGATATTTGGGAAGTAATATCTGGGATGAAATCCAGTCTTTTTAAGCCCACAGCATAAAGTGTTGAGCCACAATTTATACTGATAATAGATGTATTACATATTTTTAAATTCTCTGTCATTGGTATATTTAATTATTCACAACCATTCTTTCCCAACCAAAAATCATTTTTTCTTGTTGAACCATGAGATTTTAGAGCCAGAAAGGACATTAAAAATCATCATGTCTAGTTATCATTTTATAGATAAGAAAACTGAGATTCACAAAAGTTAATGCCTTATATAAAGTCATATGGTTTACTTATAGAGGTTGGAAGAATCTAGATCTTTTGGCCCAAACTCTAGCTACACTTTCATTATACCTCACTTATTCAAGGAAGAAAATTAAGCACTGAAGCTGATATTCCCAGGAAATCAGGTGAAGTCAACAAGAATTTATCAATCAATTACTGTGGGCAGGCCCTGTGCTAAGTGCTAGGGATGCAAAGAAAGGCAAAAAACTACATCTCATTCTCAAAGACCTCACAATATAATCTAAGAGGCAACATGCAAAAATTATGTATGATCAAGTCATAGGACAAATTAGGGATTATCTCAGTGAGAAAGCAGTAAGGTTAAGAAGAACTTGGAACAGCTTCTTGTAGAAGACAGGATTTTAGTTGAAACTTGAAAGAAACTAGGAAAGTGAGGAGAGAATTCAAGGCATGGGGCAAAGAAATGGGAATTTGAAGGGATCATGAGGGTTATAGGAGATTATATGGTATAAAAAGAAATGTAGGAAGGTAATATGTTATGAAGGGCTTTAAAAATCAAACAAATGGTTTTATTTTTGATCCTGTGGACAATAGGGAATCAGTGGAATTGATGGGAATAGTGGAATGACATGGTCTGACTTGTGTTTTAAAAGGACAGTAGGAGGGGAGGATGGACTAGACTGAGGATAGATTTGTGACAGAGAGACCTAGCAGTATAGGCTATTGCAACAATCCAGGCATGAGGCAGGGCAGTGAGGGCTGTACCAGAGTGGCAATAGTGTCAGAAGAGAGAATAATATATATATATACACACATACACACATATATGGGTATGTACAAAAGATGTTACAAAGGTAGAAACACCAAGACCTGTCAATTGATTGGATATGAATAAGCACTTTCCAAGACTAACTGTATAGTTTTTGAGAATGGATGAGACTGACCTTAGAATGGAAGGGAAGACGGGTGGCAAAGTAGCATGGTGGACAGAGCGTCATGCTCTGTCTGGAGGATCTCGGTTCAAATTTGAACTCAGATACTTCCTAATTATGTGACCCTCAGCAAATCACTTAACCTTGATTTTCTAGCTCTTTCCACTCTACTATCTTAGAATTGATAATAGGACAGAAGGTAAGGTTTTTTAAAAAAAACAAAGAAGAAAGAAACAAAGAAGAAAAGGAAGGGAAGCACGGATTAAGTTTCTCTTTGGACCTGCTGCCTGATTCTCATTAAGCCTACAATTGCTTCCATTTTTGGTTATTTTCAAGCTTCCTCAAAGGAGTATTAAAGGAACTGTTCCTATTAGTGTGGGAAATTACTCTCTAAAGCTAAAATGGGCAAGTTTCCTTAGAGTTCTGGACTTGGAAGTAAGAAACAAAGGGAAAAAATAGAATTCTGAAGAAGTCAAGCAGAATAGAATTTTAGAGACTGAAAGGAGAAAAAAACTTGAAACCAAATATATTTCCTATATTTGAGGGAAATATGGCTTATAAACACAGGTGATCATGCTTGGGCATTCTATTTTCCTCTCTGAGAAATAAGAAGTAGATACTTTGGGAAAGAGATGGGTCAGAAGAAAGTGTGATGGGAAGGCTTATATATCAATAAATCATGAAAACTTGAGACTAGAAGGAATTTTCAGAGAGCCAAAATAGAATCTTAGAACTAGAAGGGATCTCATGGGCTATCTAGTCTACTCCCTCTTCTTTTAAAGATAAGGACATCAAGGTCCAAAATTATTAACACTTGATAAATACTTGTTGAGTTGACTTGATTTCCTCTGAATTCTAAACAAGGTACATTTTTCATGGGTTTTTTTTCTCCTGGATAAATGTGGTAGTAGTAGCAAAACTGGAATTCAAACCCACAGGCTTTGTTTAATTCAAGAGCCAGTGTAAATATTCCTTATATCTTCTCTTTATGAAGTTTTTAAAAATGGGCTATATTTTTCTTTTCCTAGAATTATATGAATGTAGTCTTTCCTACAAAGGAGTTGTGGGGAAAAGGAAGAGGTCACTTCTTGGGATCTGTCCCAGACCTAAAACACAATTTAACCTAACTCAATAAACATATTAAACACCTAAATCATTTCAGGGAAATAGTCTTTAAATATTTAGAAGGAGGAAGCCAAATCCTCTGCTGGAATGGAGCAATAATGATTCACATGAATAGTTTTACTTGCAGACCACTTTATTCACAAGCAAAAAGTTACTTCCATTTTACAGATGAGAAAACAGAGGCAGAAAGACTTAAAATCATTTAGGAAGGCTTAGACATATAAATATCAGTGACAGGAACAGAGTACAGTTTTCCTGACTTTAGGAAATGCCAAACAACCTTTTGAAAAAGAGTGTCATAGATGTCACAATAATTTTAGATCCTCCTTGCAAACATTTCGGAAATGGTCCCCTTCTCTTCTTTTAGTTGTAAAGCAAGAGACTATACACCTTACAATGCAGGGGCATATTTCGCAGTATTTATCTTATGTATAAAGAAAAAGGCAAGCAGCTAGTTAGGGCTTTCTTCTTTATTCTGACTAGCTAGGATTTTGCAAATTTTTCTTTTGAAGATAAGAGTTATATGACTTAAGAGAACTTCAATAAATAAGCATCTTATGCAAGTTCAGAGTATTTCTCTAAATGGATATTCTCCCTAACTGTAGCAATTTAATGGGATCCTAGACACAGTTATTGAACCTCTTTAAATTTTCCTTGTTGAACAACAACAACAAAAAATAACTTAGAAGGACTAGTTGGTTGCCATCCCAAGTCCTGCTGCAGTGACTTCCAGAGAGGTCTCTTGAGCTCCATTTAAATCTCTGAACCCTAAAGGCCTATTGTGGCTACTTCAGAAGTAGCCACATTTTTAGCCATATGTCTACTTATATAGTTAAAGAGTATTACTTAACGAAGGTAAAGCTGCCTCATGTAAGGCTAACTTGTCACCAGCATTCAAGTAATTCTATCCTGTCAAAATGCTTCATTGAGAGGCAAGAATCCATTTGAAAAAATCACCAGTGCTTCCAGATTAATCAGATTTTCCAATTTATTCATAATGTGCTAGAATACAGTATATTTTAATATAGCTGCAGCAGTCATGCTGGTAAAGGAGAACTGAAACAAGAAACCAATTTCAGATTTCGTTTCTTATTTCTAAAATGTTTTTTTTTTCCATAATAACTCTGGAAAGCCAGCACCATGACTTTCTTTAATTATCATTAGGCAACTCTGGCATAATTTATGTTAAGAGGTTTGGGCCTGTTTATGTGGCCTGGAATTTGCCAAAATTAGTAACATGATATTCCATATTTAGCAAACCTATAGAGCAATAAATAATGACACATGACTATAGGCAAACACTGTTTGTTTAAATTTTTTTTCGTGGCATTTGTGAAATGCAGGGGGCTTCCAACTCCAATTCTGCAGTATTAGGCAGCAAGTTGTACTCTGAACCAAACCAGATGGCGATCAGCTCTGTTCCTATTATCAGCTCAATACCGAGATGGTTACCAGACCTTATTTGCAACCTTCACATTTGGAACAGATTAACAGCAGTTAGACTGAAATGAGAAACCTCCACTTGCCTAAAAGGTTCAGAACATATCAGGCTGTAAAATCAGAAAGGGCATAGTAAGGAAAATTACTGAGGGTGGTGGGGGGTGAAGAATAGTTCCCTGTCTACCTTGTTTTCTCCCTGCAGAATGCGTTATTTCCCTTCCACGAGTGCCGTTTCAAAAGAATTTTGATGTGGGGTAATGTAAGGATTAAAGCCTCTTTGCCTAACAGGCTCATGGATTCCATACCCCATTCTAGGACCTGTTACTGAAATTATCTCATTTCTGCTGTCATTAAATGGAAGCATAATGAAGAAGAACCATAACTGAGCAAGAGGCAGACCTTTCAAATCCTACATCTGACACAGCACTAGCTGTCTCGCAGTGAGTTGGTTAACTTTGCTTAGCTTCAGTTTCCTTATCTGTAAAATGGAGATAATGCCTGCAGAACCAATCTCACAGGGTTGTTTTGATCTAAGATAAGTTAATATAAGGGAAGAGCTTTGCAAAATTCAAAGTTCTTTGTAAATATTAGTTATTATTCTTCCTATGTTAGTTTGGGCTTCTGATAATGTTTACAACTCACTTTCATTCATTTTCATTTCCATAGCGAAGGAGAATTGGGTACTGGTTCATGAGAAATTCCCATAGTGGGGAATGGGAAAACTCGATTACAGAATGAAGTTCACCCCTTGCATAGGAAGTTGGCAAGTATCCTGTTTTCTCTGGCAGATAGTCTCTTCTAGCATCTCCACTTTCTGATCTTCAGTCTCTTCCCTAATGACTCTTTTCCTGCTGCCTACAAATATGCCCATGTTTTCCTCATCCTAAAAATGAAACAACAAAAAAAGCCAAACTAATATCAAACAAAATACTTTTCAATTGACTTGGTCATCCTTGGAAACAATTATTCAAAACCTCTTCTATCCTCGCTGAGCTTCTTGAGAAATCTGTTTACATTTGGTGCCTATACTTTTTCTCCTCTCACTCTTTTCTAAACCCTCTGTATCTGACTTCTATTTCATTATTCCAATGAAACTTCTCCCTCTAAAGTTGCCAATGATCTCTTAAGTGAGAAATATAATGAATGTTTCTCAATCTTCATTCTTCTTGATCTCTCTGACACTTCCAGTCACCCTTTTCTGTATATTTTCTACACTCTAGATTTTCTGGATACTACCCTCTATTGTTTCTCCTCCTGTTAGTTTTTTTAGTCTCCTTTGCTGGGTCTTCAGCTTGGTCAAAGGTTGTGTCCCAAGGCTCTGTCCTAGGTATTCTTTTGTTTTCTCCCAGGGCCCAGTTATCATCTCTATGCTAATGATTCCCAGATCTTCATATCTAGCCCTGACCTGTTTCTTGAGCTCCAGTCTCACATCTCACATTGGAGGTCCCACAGGCATCTAAATGAAAAACACCTCAACCAGAACTCATTATCTTCCTCCTTTTGCCCAGCAACCCTCACTTTCTAACTTGCCTATCATTCTAGAGGGCATCATCATCATATACTCAAGTCACCCAGGTTCACAAACTTGCTCTCATCTTTAATTCTTCTTTCACATTCACCCTATATCCCCTTTATACTACTAAATCCTGATATTTTTATCTTCATATCATTTCCCATTTATTCCCTTTATCTCTACTCACACAACCACCAGTCAGATGCAGGCCCGAAGTAATGAGGGATCTTTAGGAAGATTATTTATGCATTTTGATTGGTCTTATTTCAAGACTCCCCAAATTCCAGTCCATCCTTCTCTAAAATGCATAAAAGATCTTCCTAAAGTGTGGGTATGACCATATAACCCCCTTATTCAATTCCAGCGGTTCCCTGCTACTTATAAGATCAAATATATTGAACTGAAATTTTATAGACTTTCACAACTTAACCCCTTTCTTCATTTTCACTGTTTAGTCATCTCCATGTACCCTATGATGCAATGAGGGTGCCTTTCTTGCTATTCTTTTCACATTTCACATGCCACTCCATTTCCTAACTCTGTGCCTTTTTCCTGGCTGTCCCTTTGACTTGAATGCTTATCCTTGTCACCTGTCTCTATTTGTTTCATTGGCTTTAGTCAATTCAAATTCTATTTTCTGCAAAAGGACTTCCCCACTGCTGGTATCTGGGTTTGCTTCCCATTTACACTGTATATGTGACATGTAATGATTGTTTGCATATTATTTTCTCCTTAGAATGTGAGCTTCTCAAGGTTAGGGACTATAGTTTTTACTTTCTTTCTATATCCAGTATTTATCTTAATGTCAGACACGTGATATATTTTCACAATAAGTGCTAATTTGTTGATTTATTGAAATACGTGGGCAAGTGTTTTGCCTGGATTTTCTTGGAAGTATAATAAATATTAACTACTAGTACTATTCTATTGGGGTGGTTGATGCTTAGAATTATTTAGCAATAGGATGGGGGAATAGTGGATAGTGTTGAACTGGAATAATTTGTTATTAATGAACCTCAATATTTTTGTGCAAGTAAAATCAGGTTGAAAATGGAATAGGTATTAAATGTATCTAATGCCTTTGCATATGTAGCCACATAAATAACTGATTTTCTTTAAGGGATAGAATGATATAATAATTATAACTGACATTTATGCTGCCATTTAGTGTTTACAATGCACTTTACATGTATTATCTCATTTGATTAAAAAAACCAAGAGGGGGATGTTATACCCTCACATTAAAGATGAGGAAATGGAGGTACAGAAGGGTTGACATTTGCCTGCCATCACACAGCTAGAGGGAGGAATTAAAATTAGTTCTCTACTGTTTCCATCTTTATCGTTCTAGCAGAAAATGCTAGAGTTGACAGATAGGAAAAGGACAAAATATTTCAGTGTTTCCAATGTATCATTTACTTCTGGAATATCACAAAAGATAGTAAGTAGCAGGTATATTTTCTTCCAGTGAACTCTGATGCCTGTTAGGGAGTTGTTCTTACTCTTACTTTATGCCTGTAATGTTTTTCATTAGATCTGTGTTTGACCTTGCTCTTCCAGCTCTATTTTTATATATGCATTTTAGGATGCTTCTTTGTCCCTTTATTTTATACTATTCTCTGCTATCTACTCTATATTCCAATCAAACAAGAATACTAGTACTCGTGGCTTTATTTATATGTAAAGACACAGACTATGATCCCAAATAATTAATTTAACTGAATTTTTCACTTTTTATCTTGTGAATAAGATTTTAGAGGGAGGGATATGATAGTTTTATTTGGGTATACAAAGGACTTAACCTTGCCATTGGGAATAACTTCTTTTAATTTAAATTTTTATTTTTACATATGGAAACAATTTTTACAAATTGTTTTCTGACATTTTACTATCCAGATACTTTCTTACTCTCCTCTTCCTCTCTCCTTCCTGAGCCAGTAAATCATTTGATATAGGTTATGTGAAAATGGGATTGACTTTTCCCTTGCCTGCTTTTAAATTTAATCAACCAAAAATGAAGACACCCCTACTAATCCATAAGTAGGGGAGGTTCACAAACCACTTAGTAAAGTGGTCTGTACCTTCAGAAGCAACTGCCCCCTGGGCAGTGCTAAGCAAATTAAAAGACGGCAATTGGTCCCTGTAAAGTGGAGGAAGGGATGGGAAGTGACATGGATAAAGAATTATAAAAGCCCTGAACTTCCTGTCCAAACACACTTTTTCCTTTGGACTTTGCCTTGGAAAAGCTTTGGCTTGGGACTTTGGCTTGGCCTGGGATTCTGACTCTTAGACTGCTTCTGGTAAGACTGCTCTTGGATCTTCTCCCTTTGGATTATGGATTGGGTGAGTGAAAAAAAGCTGACTCTCCTTTCCTGGCTTCTGGAGAGACTAGCAATCTCTTGGAGGAGGCCACTTGGTGAAACCCTTATTTAATTCAACACCAAGTCAATGGCTGAGGGGTGAGCAACCCCTGCCAGAGTGGAGCCAGGTGCCAGAGCAAATATTTAGTGTGTTAGGTTAGATATCTTCTTTACTATCCTTTTACATTTCTCTAATTTCACTCTTTCCCTCTTTTTGCAAATAAAGCTGCTAAAAAGTCATTTTTACTTGAACTGTATTAATTTTTAAATTGGCAACCACATTCTCTTATATTTAGTCCAATCATAAATTTAATCCCTACAGTTATAAAAGTACTTTCATGAAATACATATACATTTCTCATGCCATGAAAGAAGACACACATAGCACATCCCAGAAGAAACTCATGAAAGCAATAAAGTAAAAAATGGTATGCTTTGATCTGCCTTCAGACTCTGACAGTTCCGTCTATGGGTATGGATAACATTTTTCAGCATGAGTCTCTTGTTGGAACTTTGCATTTCTGATAATAGTTTGGTCCTTCACAGTTCATTATTTTACAATATTTCTCTTTATATATATGTATGTATATATATATATGTATNTTGCAAATAAAGCTGCTAAAAAGTCATTTTTACTTGAACTGTATTAATTTTTAAATTGGCAACCACATTCTCTTATATTTAGTCCAATCATAAATTTAATCCCTACAGTTATAAAAGTACTTTCATGAAATACATATACATTTCTCATGCCATGAAAGAAGACACACATAGCACATACCAGAAGAAACTCATGAAAGCAATAAAGTAAAAAATGGTATGCTTTGATCTGCCTTCAGACTCTGACAGTTCCGTCTATGGGTATGGATAACATTTTTCAGCATGAGTCTCTTGTTGGAACTTTGCATTTCTGATAATAGTTTGGTCCTTCACAGTTCATTATTTTACAATATTTCTCTTTATATATATGTATGTATATATATATGTATATATATATACATACATATATATATATATATTCTTCTTGTTCTCCTGACTCCACTTTGCATCAGTTCATATAAGTCTGCAGGTTTTTATGAACTCATCCTGTCCATTTCTTATGGCACAGTAGTATTCTATTACAACCATATTCCACAACTTGTGAAACCATTCCCCAACTGATGGACATCTCCTCACTTTCCAATTCATTGCCACTACATAAAGAGCATCTATAAATATTTCTACACTGTTTTATCCTGTCCCTTCTCTTTTGATCTCTTTGGGATACAAACCTGGTGGTGGTATTCTGGGTCATAGGGCATGCACAATTTTATAGCATTTTGGATATGGTTTCAGATTGCTTTCCAGAATTTCAGATTGCAGTCCACAGCTCAACTGACACTGTATTAGTGTCTCCATTTTCCCATATCCCCTCCAATGTTTATCTTTTTTTTTGTTATATTAGCCAATCTGATAGGAGTTATAGTATATCATAGCTGTTTTTATTTGCATTTCTCTAATTAATAGTGATTTAGAACATTTTTCATGACTTTATATAATTTCAATTGCTTCATCTGAGAATTGCATGTTCATGTATCATGTATCGATTGGTGAATGATTTATATTATGATAAATTTGATATATATTTGAAAAACGAGGCCTTTGTCAGAGACATTTGCTATAAAAGTTTTTTCCCAGTTTTTTGTTCACCTTATAATTTTGGTTGTATTGGTTTAATTTGTCCAAAAACTTTTAGACTTAGTATAATCAAAATTATCCATTTCATTTCTTGTAAAGTTCTCTACATACTGTTTGATTATAAATACTTCTCTTATCCATAAGTGTGACAGAGTATTCCATGTTCCCCAGCAATAACTTCTTTACAGTGTTTTCCCAAAAGTAGGAAAAAAAGAAGCTAGTAGTTTCCTCTCTTGTTTGAGGTCTTCAGAAGTGCTTAAAAAAAGTAAATTTAATATATAACATTGTAAGGGTTAAATCCTACTTGCCTAACACCACTCTAAATTCTATTGCCTAATTTATTTCATTGTTTTTTTTATCAAGTGGCATATTGAAGGAGACATACTATTCATTTATGAATAGAATTCTGGAATCAGAGGATTCAGGCTCAGATTTTACCTTATTTCTTATGTGATCGTAAAGAAGTGCCTTTCCTGATTACAGAATAGGTAAATGAAATCTGGGGGCTTGGTTATTTAATATTTTCTGCTTTCTTTTGAAAATGTAGCTTTATGTTTATATCCACAATTCCAAAAATAGTATATTACAAAAAGAACCAGTGTTTTCTTTTAAACATACTAGCTCCATGTCTACTTTTCAAATGAAAACAATATACGTGATTGAGAAATTCGAGTACTGTTAACTCTCCATTTCCTACAAGTAGCTCTACTTGGTTTAGATTCCATGGAACATCACGTACCTGTGCCTTGTATCCCCTAGTGTCCTCCCTATTCTCCACCACACTTTTTGGCTTCTTTTTTATGTTGACTTTCCTCATTATAGGAGGAGCTCAGGATAGCTCAAACCCACTAAGGAAAGCAGCCATGCTTACCTTAGGTTGCTGGCAAGGCCCCCCAATCTCTCACACAAAGACACTGCTGCTCTTGGCCAAAGGTCATCATTAAGTACTGAGTCCCCCCTCACCTTGAAGAGCAAAGAAGTCCTTGTAACATCATGATTGAAAGTACCAAACCTGCCTTTTCCCAAGTACACAGAACAGATTAGCAATCACTTTTTCTCAACTTGCTTATGTCTTTAATTGTGACCCTGGTAACATTTATGTGTGAAGTCATTTTCATAAACATTATCCTGTGGGAAAGTAAGACCCCTCAAGAATGTTGTAATGCTTAATACTTTATTCGCTATAAAAGTTTTTCTCTTTGTCATAATAAATGAAGATCATAGCCTCCAGTCATGGTGCTGTGATTCTTCTGCTTGGTCCTTCTCAAAAGGTGTGCTGGCCCCAATCTTTCCTGCCTTTCTTATCTCACTCTCTCTCTCTCTCTCTAGTTGCTAGTCTCCCTAGCAGCCTAACGGTTTCTCTCTCTCCATGGCTACAATAGTCCTCAGATCCAATCACTCATCACCAGGCTCCCACACATGGCGCCCAGAAAAGGGTTCACCCCCTGCCACACATGGTGCCCAAAACAGTTGTGTTCTAATCTGATTCTCCTTAAGCAGCAGAAATTCCCTGCCAGCATGTCCACTTCACTCACAAGACTCCTGGCCACCAGCAGTTTTTTAGTGATGTAAGAGACATAACGGAGTTTAAACAATATGCAGAAAAAGTCTCTTGCAACAGGACAAGGAACCAATGGACCACAGTCCTGCCAAGTAAAGCACCAACGCACCAAACTTTGAAGTTCATAAGTAACATTTTTAAAGAGACAGCACAATATATTTCATTTCAAAAAAGAGTGCAGGAAACAGAAACAGAATTAATTAAGCACAAAAACAAGGACATAAAAAGAAATTTGACAGAGTTATCAGGTTAAATCACAAAGTAAGATAGCAGAAGTACTTCATTTTTAAAAGAAAAATTCTGCTTCTTGCACTTGCAGCCAGATAAAGGCAAGTATTGTGGGATTTTTTTATTTGGATCCTCAATGCTTAGCATATAGAAGGCCCTTAATAAAAGTTTGTTGAATTGAGTTGAATTATTAATGTGAGGTTGAGGATCTAATAACTAAGCTTTCTCCATAGCCTTAATTAGATGTGTAGCTAATGCGTAGTTTCAAAGATTTTGGTCAATTGCTGTGCTTACTAAATTGTTGTTTGTCCTTCATTTTCAAAGAAAACCAATGATCATAAGGACTGGTCTTGACTTGTGAGTGAATTGGACTTAAGAAAGGCAGAATTGCACAAAGTCATCAGTCTTACTCTCTTCCAAACTCATCCAGGTCAAGTGGCAGGATGACTGGCAATGGTATTGGATACAATGGATGACCTTGGCATCTTTGGTGTCTGCCCAAGTTCTAAGTGCTACATAATGCCTTCTTCAGTTGTCTTCTAGCCATTGGAGCAAATAGTTCTCATCTACTCATTTCCCTGGGAGAACTCTTGACATCCTTAGGGTAGACATCCCCCTATTTCACTAACAGATTTGAGGTTTGTTGGTTACTACCCTCAATGTGGTATAGTCTGTCTCCTGAGATGGTTTTGCTGACTTGTGAGTGCTGCACATGCTACAACTTCTTGGAACCACAGGTGAGAATTGGATAAAATGTGGACATCAAAGGTAGTTATTATATTTACTAAGTAATAACCCCATGGTACTCCATACTGTATAGGTCACATCTGTAGTTCTTGGTTATGTATCTGGACTCCACACTTTCAAAAGGACTTAGAGAAATTGGAGGACATCCAGGAAAAGATGAACTGGATGGAGAAGACATTCAAAACATTGTCATGTGAGGGATGTTTGAAGGGGCTGGGAATAAGTAGGAAGGACAAGATTAGACTAATATGGAGCATGAAAGCTATTTTCTAATACCTTAAATGCTGCTCTGTGGAAGAATCATAGAATTTGAGAACTGAAAGAGACACAGTGGTCATGTAGTATAATCTATAAAGGAGAAGAATCTCCACTAGAAAGAGTAGATATTTCCACATTCAAGAATGGAAAAATGAGACCACTTCATAGAATACTGGAAGATTTTGGATCAGTATAAGGAATGACTTTCTGGCAACTAATGTACAAACCATAAAATAAGCTTCCTTAAGAAGTAGCAACCTCTCATTATTGTTTTTATTGCTCAGTTGTTTCTGACTCTTTGTGATCCCATTTGGGTTTTCTTGGCAGAGATAATGGAGTGGTTTGCCATTTTCTTCTCCAGTTTATTTTACAGATGAGGAAACTGAGACAAGCAGGTTTAAGTGACTTGTCTAGGGTTACATAGCCAGTAAATATCCGAGGTCACATTCGAACTCAAGTTTTCCTGACTCCAAGCCCATGGTGCTACCTAGCTGCTCCCTGTCTTGGAAGTATTCAAATAGAAGCCATGTGACTGCCTTTTGGGGAGATTGTAGGGAGTCAAAAAGTTGGACAAGATGTTCCCTTCCAGTTCTTTCATTCTCAGTGGCTGCCATTTCTGGTAACCTTGAACTTCTCAAGGAAAAAACTGAACTCCTCTGTTTTGACTGTGTTGAGTAGCTATCTCATCTTTAACAAAGAATATATTTGGTTTGCATAGTAACAGTCAGCAACTATAATATAGTAGATAGATTATTAGAAATAGTTAGGAAGAAGGGTACAAAAATTGCCTTCAACGTGTACCACCCATGCAAGTTACTTTGTGATCCTGTGTAAAATGCAGTTACTCATACCTATAAGTGCTGTAGGACCATGGCAAGGCTCAATTGAGATAAAATCTGCAGAATAATTTGTAAATTTTGAAGAATTTAAAGCAAAATGTATTATTATTATTATTGTGTTCACATAAAATTTTGAAGTATCATTGCTTACAAGTGATCCTATATGCTGTGTCCTATGTGGAGGCTCCAGGGACGTGTTGGAGCCAGTTCATACTGGCCCTCGAGTAAATTGTTAATTTTTTAGTGAAAAAATTTGAAAAGTGGCAAATGGTACAAATCAGAGCTTGATATATTGCTTTGATGATTGACTAGACTTAAGAAAGTGGTGGAGATGATGTTAATAGTGCAGATTAAACTTAAAATTATTGCTGTGCACACTGGAGAGCCAGTTAAATATTTATGAACACATCCCTAGGACGCTCACCAAATTTCTTTTTATAACACTTTTAATACTGAAGTAGTTAGAGAACAGCTTCAAATTCTCTATACTATCATATTCATGATGTAACACATTTTGACCCTGGTAATATGGAGAGAGTTTGGCTTCTAAGAGAAGTTCACAAAATGCTCCGGATGGTAAATATAACAGCTGTCACATGGAAAGTCAATCACAAGAGAGGGGTCAGGGGGAAACTATGTGTGCCACTCAAACTGTCTTCTTGATAATTCTGCCTTAAGAATTCTAGAACCCAGAATTAAAATCTGAAAACTTTGAAAAATGTTAAGGTTAGGTTTTAAACAATGATACATATATAATCCAGTGGAATTGCTTGTCAGTTCCGGGAGGGGGAGGGAAGAGGGATGGGAAAAATAATGGATCATGTAATCATGGAAAAAATATTCTAAATAACTTTTAAAAAAGAAAAGAAAAATGCTAAGGTCATAAATGTAAAACATAATGTACACATAATATCTCAAAGTGAAAGAAAAATATTTTGACCTTTTTTCTCTTAAGCTTTAAAAAGGTAATATATTCTAGAATCCTGGAATATAGAGTTTGAGGAACACTCAAAATGACATGTAGTGAAGCAACAAAGTCTCACCTAGTTGCTACTGAAAGATCTTTAGAAACTGGAAATTCATTACTTCTTGATGCAGGTCCTAGTTTTGAACAACTCCACTTTTTAAAAACTCCTACTTTTGGTCTTAATTTTGACCTTTAATACCAAGCAAAAGTCTAATCCTTCTTCCACATGAAAATCAATCAAATATATGAAATCTTCTATCATGTCCTCTTTAAATACTGCCTTCTTCAGCTAAACATGTTCAATTACTTCGTCTCATTTTTCTATTGTATGTCCCTCACCATCCTGGGCAATTTTCCTCATATATGCTTTTTAGTATATGTACCAATGTCTTCTGGATCTATACTCCATAATACTATTGTTGTGATCTGAATATGGCAGAATAAAGTTAAACTATCATGTTTCTCTTTCTGTCTGTCTGTTTGTTTGTCTCCCTCTTCCCTTATCTCTGTCTCTGTCTGCCTATCTCTGTCTCTGTCTGTCTGTCTGTCTGTCTTTTTCCCTTTCCCTCTTCCCCTATCTCTCTCTGTCTCTCTCTGTTTCCCCCTGTCTCTTGATCTCTCTCTCCTCTCTCTATCTCTTACATCATTTCATCATTATACTTCAACTAACTCATGGTTTGCAGGAAAAAAAAAATTTGCCCCATTATCTTCAAGTATGAGGAAGAAGAATTTGAATCATTCTTCTTGGGCCTCAGGCATCAGAATAAGGAACAATGATTGGAGATTACAGAGAACCAAAATTTAGGCTTGATATAAGAAAAAAATTCCTAAAAGTTAGAGCTATCCAAAAGGAAAATGTAATTGCCTTGAGGGTCATAGGTTCTCACTTGGTGAGGTTTCAGACAGAGGCTAGATGACTTTGGCTGAGTATGGTATTGAAGGGGTGGTTGTTGTGAGTTGGCCTAATTGACTTTGGAAATCCCTTCTAAATCATGCATTGTGTGATTCCATAGTGCTAAGGAAGAACATATTTGGGTGAGGGGACGATTTTCCCTTAGGTCACTCAAATGACACTATGTAGGTCATTGGTTACTTTATCTGAATCTAATACCTTAATATGTCTCTGATGGCTTTGTCTGAAATGACAGGCAGCTAAGGTTTTGCTCTGGAAATGTCTCCTTTCTTCCTTTATGACCTATATTTAGGTGTCTTGAGACCCTATTGGGATTCCCCTATGAGTACTTTGCTTTCTCTGAGACTTGTTTTCCTTAGTGCCAACTCTGTAACAGTTTCCTTCTCCTCTCTCATGTCCCCTCAAAATTTGTCTGCAAAGGAAACTTAAGCATCTTTGAATTTCTTCCCAGATCTTGCCATGTTTTCTTTTAGTAAATTAATAATATCCATGTTTATAGATAATCATTGTTTTACAAAATTATTTTGATCTTGATCAATTATGTAAAAATGGAATTTTATTATACTTCTCTCTTTTCTATTAACTTATCTGTGATGAAATATCTAATTTCCTTCTCTACATTATGAGGCTGTCATGCTTATCACATATATCATCAAAATTGTGGCAGAAGATTAATTAAATAGCATTGGTCTCAGCAAGGAAACAGTTGTTTTATTTAAACCCTCCAATTAATCTTTTATCCAAGTTTCATTTTCTCAGTTGATAAATATTGTTATGGGATCCTGAGCCAATTATTTAATATTTCTGGGCCTCAATTTTTCTATCTGAAAAATAGAATGGGGGGCATAGTAATGTAGCATATTGGGAGTTGGCCTTAGAATCAATAAGAGTTCATATCACACCTCTTTTTACATTTTGGCTATGTGACCCTGAGTGTGTGCTATAATTTCTTAGTCCTCTGAAAACGCCAATAGGTATTGATAGGGGGAATTCTCTTAGGTAGGAGTTCCCTATATGAATTAAATCAGAAGTCTAGTCCCTGGCCCTTAAAATGGGATTAATATTGACTTGTTGATAGCCAAAGGATGTGATTAACAAAGATATTTAATTAAGTGACATGGTAGAAAAGAAAGTGTCAAGCACATTTCCCCCCATCAACCTGTGACACCCTCACAAGTTTAGTGTTAATGGAAAAGAATCAATGAATGTAGGGAATACACATCGAGAGGCATACACATAGAAAATATGCACACATATGCAGAGGCCCATATACAGGGAATACATGTAGTCAAAACACCAGCCTCATAGTCTCTGTTTGATAGGCCAATCTTCTGCTGGCCTTATGGGTCCCACTGGATCCTGCTCTATTGGTCTTCACAGGACACTGTACTGCTGGACCCTGCAAGACACTTAAGATTAACATGTATATTAACTTTAACAAAATCATAACAGTAACATCATTTGCTTCTGTGTTGCTTCTCAATATTTTTTGTGTGTATTTATCTGATTTTGTTGCAGTGATTTTTTTTATCACACTTTTTCTCCCTATGAAAATTTTGATTCCCAGACAACCCAAATTATAGTAGATAAGAATGGAGAATAATATGGTAGATAAGAATGAAGGGAGAATAGGTTAGCATTCCCCTTGCTAAGGATGGAAAAGGTCCTATTCATCTTTACCATATATATCATTAAGACTGCCTCTACTATACTCTGTGGCATTTAACCATTCTTGGTTTAATTATAAAACTTGCAAAGGACCTTGGCTCAAATCCTAGATCTACTGTGTATGACAATGGACAAATCACAACCTCTCTGTGTTTCAAATGATAGAATTAGTCTAGAAGTCTCTTTAAGTTTCCTTTTTTTTTTTGAACCCTTATCTTCTGTCTTGGAGCTCCAAGGCAGAAGAGTGGTAAGGGTAGGCAATGGGGGTCAAGTGACTTGCCCAGGGTCACACAGCTGGGAAGTGTCTGAGGTCAGATTTGAACCTAGGACCTCCCGTCTCTAGGCCTGGCTCTCAATCCACTGAGCTACCCAGCTGCCCCCTAAGTTTCCTTCTTGAGATGATTCCCCCTGGAGAAAGACTCAAGACCTTTGGTCAGAAACTTCACCTATTCAATATACTTTATGGAGTTTTATTTGTGACATCTAAGATATAAATCAGGAAATGCTTATTTGTCTAATAACTATTAAATGACTCCAGAGGTCCAGGGTTTCTTAGATTTTCAAATCCTCCTTTGCCTACTAGGATGAACCAGAAGAGAAAAGATATAGAAGCAAGTTACACCAAAGTTGTGGGCAAAGTTGTTTGCTTCTTTTTCCTGGCTCCTTCACTGACAAATAGATAATCCACTCTGGAAAGGAGTTTTCTTCTACATCCTTACAGAAATGATGAGGGACAAAGGAGAAATGTAAAGCTCCCTAAGAAGTATTAGTTGCTGCTCTTTCTCCTACCCAATGCTAATAAAAGAAGTTTCCTCAGTTTCTATATCTATAAAATGAGGAAGTTGGCCTCTGGCTTCCAGGATCCCTTCCAGGTCTTGACAAAAAGTCATAGTCAGATTCAGAAATGGAAGGGATCCTGGATGTCAGAGGCCAACTTCCTCATTTTACAGATGAGGAAATCGAGACCAGAAGAGGTTAAATGACTTGGATAGGATCACACATCAAGAAAGTTTAAGGCAAGATTTGAACTATAAGTTTCTGGACTTATGTCCAGTACTCTTACCATAAAACCAAATATGAGGAGGGCAGGATTTGAAGTACATACTCGAGAAAAGAATCACAGAGATAAAAAAGTATAAATACTTTTATAAGCATCAAACAAAATTCTTCCCAAATTTTGGAATGTGAGTTATGTATTCATACAAGTAGTGGGGTAAACTGTTTCAGTTTCCTTGGTTCCTTAATATTTTCCTGGGCCTACGGAAGTCTTGAAATAAAACTTTTCACATGTAAAAAATGTTTGGCTTTCACAGAAGTAATTTAAGATTGGGAGATGTTTTTCATATTTCTCAGTTCTTTAGACACCTGCTATTATGAATATTTTTTCTGATTGTGTTGTAGAATACTGTATGAGTCCTGTGGAGGGAAAAAAAAACATTTTGAGTGTTAAAATTAAGAGACTAGATTTCCAATTAACTTGTAGTTAACTTGCTGCTAACTTTTAATAGACAATAAGGAAGGGTCACATATTATTTCCTAGCCCTCCCCCATCTGTCAAATCATTCCTTGTAAACTAAGCCTTCCTCACCAGCTGTTACCTAGTCCAATGTGGTCCATACTGGAATTTTTCCAACAGTGCCTGCTTATAATTTGCAAGTCCCAGCAGCCCCGTGCAGCTAAGAGATAAAAATGGACCATAACTATAATCTTTCATATTACTCATAGTGCAATTTAATTATCTGAAACACTACCTGATAAATAGTGCAATCAGAAGAATTTCAGCTTAACAGTAACTACTTCCACATCACTTTTCTGCCCTCATCTAATTTGAAACAGGTTTTAGATTACTACTTCTAAATTATGTAAACTCCCAATCAATGATTAATTTAACAATCTCCAATTCAGTGCTTTAAAAAAAGAAAAAAACTCTAAGTGTCAGAGTTTCAGACCTTGACAAATGATATTCGGCCTTCCCTGGCGTTGCAGAACATTTCTTTTCTGTGTATGGATATCTAATAATAATAATAAAAATAATGCTTCTTGCTGTTCAGTCATTTTTGAGTAAGGGCCAACTCTTTATGATTCCATTTGGGATTTTCTTGGCAAAGATACTGCAGTGGTTTGCTATTCCTTCTCCAGTTCATTTTGTAGATGAGGAAACTGAGGCAAATAGGGTTAAGTGACTTGCCAAGGGTCACATAGCTAGTGCTCGAGGACAGATTTGAATTCAGGAAGATAAGACTTACTGAATCCAGATCTAGCATTCTATCCACTCTGACACCTAACTGCCCCAAGTAATTAATAATAATAATAAGCACTTAAACAGTTTTTTAAGGTTTGCAAATTCCTTTATACACATCTCATTTCTTACTCACAATGACCCTGGGAGATAGCAGCCATTATCGTCCCCATTTTACAAATGGTGATGCTAAAACTGAGAGCTTGAGTGACTTGTTTAGGGTCACTCAACTATTAAGGAACTAAGATAGGATTCAAACTCAGGTCTTACTGATTTTAGATTGATCTTCTATCCACTATGCTACCTACTTGACTTGCAAACGTTTGCCATGCCAATTTTTCTTTTTTTTTTTTTAAGCACTGGATTAGAGATTATTAAATTGATCATTGATTGGGAGTTTACATAATTTAGAAGTAGCATTCTAAATCAAGTAGATCAGTAGGCACTTGCTAAATGCTTGCTGAATTTAGAGGGCAAACTGAATTTAGAAATATGAAATATGAAACTGAATTTAGAGGGCAAAGTCAGCTTTTTAGAGGGCCGAGCTTAAGAAATGGTTCTTTGCTTTCACATAATTATCTACTTCAAATTATGAGCAGCAAAACACAACAGGATCAGGCCTATAAAATTTCAGATGCTGATTATGATAAAGGCCTTTGAGATTTTTAATGAGAGATGGGGAGGCATGAAGTGTATGTAGTGTATTTACAAGTATTTGAAGGACAGCTGTTGCAGTTTTGGACAGCTCCAAATGCTTAGTAGCTATTATTAAATGCCAGGGACAGTCTACAACATTTACTCAACCATCACTTTTATAGTGTGCATATAATCCTATTAAGTTGGATTCTATCAGTGGATGGAGTGCTGGGCATCGAATAAATGAGACTTGGGTTCCAATCCCTCTTCAGATACATTAGTTATGTGACTTTGGGTAAGCCACTCATATTCCTCAAGCCTCAGTCTCTTTTTCTTTAAAACGATGATAGCACTTATCTTCCAAGGTAATTGTGAGCTGTATGACCATGGGAATGTCCCTGTACATTTCCCAGACTCAGTTTCCTCATCTGTGAAATCCAGAAGATTGTAGCAGCTACTCCCAGGATTGTTGTGAGGAGAAAATGAAATGAAATTTATAAAGTATTTTGCAGATTTTAAAGTGCTATGCAATTCCTAAAGACTATTATTATTAGAAAGTCTCACCGCCTCAGATTTTGCAATAATATAGTTAAAAGCAATGTAAAATTTGGACCGTTTCTCTAGAACGCACTAATAGTGGACGAAGGTATAGCAGTTTTGAGCAATCATCCTCTGGATTGAGTTTTACAATACATGCAGGGTTATCGGATTCTCCACAACATCAGTGGAGGCTCAATAAAAGTCAACAAAGTTAAGCGATTGCTATTCTGGGCTGTAGGTATTGCTACGCTGTGGTTTTCACATGGGTTCTTGGTCGAAGCCTCTTGTGTCAGTATGCAGTGCAGTCATCTTTGTGAACAAATGTTCCAGACACATCACTCATATTTTCCTGTGGATTTCTCTGTGGGTCGTCAGGCATGTGTTTTCCTTTGGGTACTGCCATAGATCTCTCTTATGGGATGGATTTCAATTCCTTAGTCAGCCTTGGGGGAAAATAAATGTTTCCCTATATACGAACTTCGTGCATATCATGTTGCCTAACTATTCCGGGTGCTTCATCCCCACACATGTTGAATATTCTCTGGGGCTTAAGCTTCCTTTTCAAAAGATAGTTTGTTTGAAAACCTATTCACTTTTGTTGAAGATAGAAGGGGAGGTCCACATATTTTTATACTGGGTACTGTCAAAGTCAGGTCCCTAAACTTCCTGCTTTTATAAAGCCCACAATTAAAATTCTCTCATCTTGCCAAAATCCCATTTTTCAACATTACCAGGATAACTTCTTTGCATTTGGGTATTTAATACCTTCTTTCAGAAGGCAATATTAATATAAAAGGCTCAGAAAGATTATTTAGTTAATGTTAAAAATGAGAAGGTAAAATGTGTTTGCAATTTTAATTTTAGATTTGAAAAGGAATGTAATGAAATAAAATCTCTACATGTAGACAAATAACCCATCTATTTCCTTATCCTGCCTCTAAGAGCATTATCTAAACAGCCAAAAGATAGCGAAGGGTTGGATAATTAACCTGGTGAATCTTGATTAGAGTTAAAGGAAATTCCCCTCCCCCCTTTTATCTTCTAGATTGACTGCTTAGACCTGAGGTTAGTCATGAATCTATGATTTTAAACTAGATGCAATTCAATCCAAAATTACGCAGGATTTCAAAAGAAACTATATTGTAGGGCAATTTACACTGAGCTTGGAACTTGAGATTGGCCTGGGACATGCTGTCTTTGCCCAGGCCTATACCACATACAAATACCATTTAGCTTAATCCAGTCATTCAGATATACTTGCTAATTATGAGGGACAGCCAGTAAAAAGGCATGAAGTCAAAGGACAGTCATGTATGAGCAACTGGTTACAGTTACTGGAACAAAGAGTACATCAAGAGGAGTTGAGTATAAGAAGACAGGACAGGTAGATAGGAGCCAGGTGTGAAGGAGTTGAAAAGCCAGAGGATTTCATATTTCATTAAGGACTAATAGGGAGCCATAGAAATATTGCTTTCAACATCTTGAGTTTGAGATACCTTTGGGACATTCAGTTTGAGATGTCCAATGCACAGCTGATGATGTAAGAGTAGAGGTCAGAGTAAGGTTAGGGATAGATAAATTGATTGGAGAATGATATGAATAGAGGTAATATTTGAACCTATGGGAGCCCATGGAATCACTACACAAGAGTATAAATGGAGAGAGCCAAGGATTCTCTTTGGGGACACCCATGATTGATGGGTATGATCAAGAGAAAGATTTGGCAAAGGAGACTGAGGAGGAGAAGTCAGACAGACAGGTAGAAGGAGAACCAGGAGAGAGGAATGTTACACAAACTTTGAAAAAGGGAGTATCCAGTATCCAGGAAAAGAGGGTGATAGATAGTCAGAGGTATAGAGGGCTGAGGATTGAGATTTTTCAAGAGTTTAGTCACAAAAGGGAGAAAAGATATAGAAAACATAGTTGTGAGGATGGTCAGATCAAGTGGAGTTTTTTGTTCATTTCTTTTTAGAACAGTGACATGAATGTGATTGTAGGTAGGAGTGAAAAAGCCAGTAAATATGGAATGAGATTAATGGTGTATACAGAGAGGCTTGCTTCAGCAAGGAGAAAAGCGGTCACTTTTTGTGTGACAAGGGGTGAAGGAAGAGTTAATGAGGGAAGACATCTGAGTGGTATGAAATGAAGACAGGAAAGAAGAGTTTACTCCGTAAGTGGCAAGGGGGACAAAAATGTATTCTGCTTTTACTACAGTGATCAATGAGTCAGAAATGAGTGAAAGTGAAACCAGTAGTAGAAAGAATATCATCTTCAAGAAAGCCATTTAGACATGTGAATTATTTTTTTTGTTATTGTTATCTGACCCCAAATAGGTAGCAAAACTAGAAATGAATGATAGTGACAATCTTAGGAGAGGAATAGACTGAAACCCCTCTGAACTATAGTCATGAAATAGAATTTTTTCAGTCTCTTATGAAATAGGATAACGACAGTAGGAAGAAGTGATAATTTATACTATGTGAAAGGGAATTCTTTATTCTCTTTGTCTGTTTTGAGTTAACACTTGTAAAAGGGAATTCTTTATTCTTTTTGCCTACTTTGAGTTAATATGTAGTCAACTCTTTCTTTTAGAACCCTTACTTAGTACCTAACTAACCACTAAGTAAAGAGAGCTTCATCCTTTTAACCCAGTCAGAAATGTGCGAATCCCATGACAAAAAAGGTTTACACCTTCAGGAGCCTAGAATAAGAAATAAGACCTTCAGAGGTGAGAAGTGAATCCCACAAGACACTGCCCCCCTTGGCAGTACTGGGCAATTTGGAAGCTGTGATTGTTCCCTGTGAAGAGGGGAAGGGACAAGAAGCCACTCTAAAAGGTCCTGAATTTCTGGGGCTAGGAAGTTGGCTTCAAGAAGGAAATTGGCTTCAAGAAGAGAATTATCTTCAGGAAGAGTTGCCTTCAGCAGTCATCTTCAGCTCCAGTTGTCTTGACCTGCCTCTTGGAGGGAAGTTGGGTGTGTGAATAGCTGGCTTTCCTTTTCCAACTTCTGAAGAGAGTTTAACTTCAGTTGAGAGGGATAACAAGGTGTGCCTCACTGTGTCAAGCACTGGAGCAATATTTAGTGTGATAGGCTAGATATCTTCTCTATTCCTTTTTGTATTTTTCTACTTTCACTCTTTCCACTTCTTTTGTTAATAAAAGTTATTAAAAGTCATTTTGACTTTGAGTTATATTTTAAATAGTGACCCCATTTTATTGATAATTTTCATATATTTTAGTCAAACCTTTAAAATTTAATTCCTATACGATATGGATAATTTAGGAGTGTTGCATAGAAGCAGATAGAGGATCACATAGATCTGTAGACTTCTATATGTAGACATAGAGATCTATAGATTTGTAGACATATAGATCTCTAAGCATCAATATTTATATCAAAATACGTTAATATATAACAAATTTCTCTCATCCTTCCTTACATTTTCCCTTCCTCTTTCCCTCCTATCAATTCCTACTCTCCCCCCAATATATATATATATATGTATATGTATATATATATTTTATCTATATGTAGCATTAGTGAAAAGAATACTAAACTTGGAGTCAAGAAGATCTAGTTTCAAATCCCATTTACAATACTAGCTGTGACCCTGAGCAGGATTTTTATTTCTCTAGACCTCAGTTTGCTCATCAGTAAAATATGGGTAATACTACTTCCAATACTTACTTCCCCAAGTTGTTTTGAAGAAAGCAAATTTTAAAAAATTTAGAAAAAAATTAGAAAATTATCAAAATGTGCTTTTGTTATCATCACTTTTAGTATTATTGTAATACAGATAGAGCAGGACAAGAGGCAGTTTCAACTAATTTACAAAATGGATAATCCATTTTTGAAGAATTGAAAGTTGGCTAAATGCCCTATTTCCACTTTGAAATTGTTTTTTAGATGGAGATTTTAAATCTCCAGTTCCTTCCAGTTATACTCAAGCACCACTTTTCTTTGTTTAGAAGAAAATTTAACCCTCTGTACTCTTGTATATATCATTTGCCCTGGACAGACCTTTCACTTTTTTGAGATTTTCTTTAAAATATCACTTACTGGATTGTTTGATAAATGTTTCATTTATTTCATTTAGTGAAACTATTGTGTGTGTATATGTGCAATATTAACACACATGTATACATGTCTCTACATGTGTACATATGAACATAGACATATACAAAGATATATATATACATGCATGTATATATTTTGAAGTCATGCTTCAAACTTCAAGTATCTATAATTTGTTGGTGTGAATAATCTTTTCATCGATGTAGATTATAAAGTCACTATTATCTAGAACTTCAACTTTGTGATTTAGTGTGACCAAAACATTAATCATCCCATGACCAATCTGGCCATGAGCCTCTCTGATCTAGGCTAGTTTGGTCCTCAGTTGCCAAATATATAGTTTTTATTGGGCCCATACTCAAAGACTGGAGTTTTGTCAGACCAACCAGAGTTTGGATGCCATTGGCATGGCCTTCTTGAGTGCAGGGCTTACCCTATGCCAGGATGAAGCAACTGAAGAGAATTTTAGTGGGGTATTTATATATACAGACCTGATACTATATATCTTATACACAGAGAAGGCACATACAACACACATATATTGAACTCTATATGGCATATATATATAAGTAGACATTACTTTGTGAATAAAATTATCTAGATATACAAATTATGAGAGACATTTATATACCACTTCTAAGGGTTAAAAAACAAAATAAACAAAACAAATAACCGTGAGCACAACAACCTTGTGAGGTGGGTAGTATAGATATCATTAACTCCATTTTACAAATAGGTCAACTGATGGTTCATAGCATCCATATAATTAAACTGCTTTTATTAAAAAAAAAAACACCCTTCTCACTGTTGCATGATTGGAACTCTCCAGCACTTGCCTGACTGCTACTTTATACTAAATGTCTAAAATCCTAATTTTCCTCATAACAGTTCACATACACACGTGTGTATAATCTCCAATTTATCCTATTGCTTTTTTGTTTGTATATAGCTGGTTTTATGTAACTTCCCTCATCAAAATTTTGGCTCTTTGAGAGAGGGCATTGTCTTTCATTTCTCTCTGTATATGGTGACTGGCACATAGCAGATGCTAAATATATAGATATATAATTGATATATGGTTTTATGTAATGCAATATAGATTAAATTTATTTTATTATAGATAATATTTATGTATAAATTAATCTAATACAATTTTTAAAAAGTATTTTAAAATTTACTAAACCCTTTATTCACAAAAACCCTTGCAAGGAAGAAATATAGTTATGCCCATTTTCCATAGGAGAAAACTAAAGATTGGGGAAGTCAAGTCATTTATCCATGATCACACAGCTAATGTGAGATTTAGAACTAAATTCATGTCTCCTTTTGAAGTCATATGTTACACTGTATGTATAGCTAGGGATTTCCAATACTCTAGAAGACTGAGCAGGAACTTATAGGATCAGAACTGTGGAAGACCAAATAGCGTAAAGATTTTGTGAGTTGGAATGTGGGAGCAGGTACCCATTTTCCAGGTTCCCTTCAGATTTTCAGTTCCTATAGTTGAAAAAAATGACTTCACTTAGGTTTATGAAGGTGCATTTGGGAGGAGGAGGCCAAACATGAGTGCTTTCCATATATTGTCATGTAAAGTAGCAACAGCAGGGATACAGTGGCCCATTTGGTTATTAATGTGAAAAAGTAGAAATGAAAATGCCAGGAGTAGATATACTCCTTCAACTCAGGATAGAATAGAATCAGTTGGAAGAAGCAGAGGAAGGTTGAACCACCAAAAGACAGGTGAAATTTGATCAAGACAAACAAGCAGCTTTCATTGATGAGAGAAAAGTTCATAATTCCTTTTCCTTTTTCTTCCTCAAAGCATTGTGCTCCCCATTTTTCCCCGAGTTTGGTTGGCTCACTCTAATTTGCTCTCAAACTAGCAGCTCGGAATTCAGAGATAAAGTATCATCATTCACTGACATTCAACTATCTCAGGTATGTAGAGTTAACCCTACTGAAGGGAAATATACTTCCCTTACTCAACATTCTTGCTCTTGAGCCTCCATCCAATGTGTTTTCTAGTTATATAAATAGCCACTAACAAGACAATACTTCCACACAGTACATGCTATTTCTACAACCAACAATTAATATAATGAAATGTAAAGATTTCAACATAATCATTTGCTGGAAAATAAGGCAAAATAAATAGCATTATGGATATTTTTCTTTTATTTGAGTGATGTTTAAAATATATAGACGTGCATGTATTTTTTGTATAGTAATTATTTCAGAATTTTCTGATACATGGTGAAAATGGTAAAACATCATTAAAACTAACATATTAACTCAAATATATAAAGAATAAATTGATCACAATAAATACTACAACCAATGCTTCCAATAGCTATGATAAAAAACAGGGACCCATTTATAGGAACCTGGCAAGAAAACACACTAGGGAGGAAAACTAATGAGTTTAAGTTAATTCACAACTCTGGACTGCAGGATTCAGTATTATCACTTCTTTCAGGAATTTCTTTCCCTACATAAACTGCTTTTCTGCTTATTTCTTGATAGTTGATCATCACCACTCTGCAGCTGGAAAAGTTCTCTTCTCTCTGCTTTATAAGCATTTTCAACCTTGACTCCAAGGGGCATCTAGAAAATATTAGCTCTGAATGTGACTACTACTTCCCTTTAACTAGATCTCTCTAGTTTTTTCAGACCAGAAAAGTCATTTATTCACTCACCTGGATGTTGTGCTGTCATTGGCATGAAGCTCACAGCAACACAGTTTAGGTTGATTTTTTAAGCTGGCTCATCAGAATACCAAAGCATCTGCAAAGCCCTCTATACTTTGCCATTTCAACCAGAGGTAGCAGCAGACGTTTTGGGGAAACATTTTTGTTTTTCAGTTGTGTCTGACTCTTTCTGACCTCATTTGGGGTTTTCTTATTTAAGATACTGGAGTGGTTTACCTTTTCCTTCCTCAGCTCATTTTAGAGGAGAGGAAACTGAGGCAAACAAGATTACATGACTTGCCCAAGGTCACAAAGTTAGTAAGTAGCTAAAGTTGGATTTGAACTCAGGCAGGTCTTTTACACTCTAGGTCTGGTGCTCTATCCACTGCAAAACCCACCTGCCCCTGCTCCAACTCTAGAGCATGCAATACATTTTATGGCAGATCTTGGCCAATTAAGTCAATTCTTTGCCCAACTAATCAAGAACCATTCAGCTGAAGCTTTGGTTCAGCAAACTACTTTAGACTTTTGACTTAAAACAGAGCAATTAGCCCTTCTGCTTTTTCTGCAACTGTTTTTACAGACTTCCTAAGGATTTTTGTGCCATCTCTGTTCCTCTTTTGTCACTGTGTTGAATGACTTAATCTATTGACTCTCAGTGACTCATGTTTCACTTAAAAGTCACAACTCCTCAATTTTCCCTATGAAATTGATAGTCACGTAAAAAGTACACCTCAGCCTTCAAGTGTCATATATATGTGTATGTTACAGACATATATACATATGTATGGTGTTTCATTTGAAAGGTTTATCCTCTTTAATTATAAAACATGTACATACAAAGTAGCTGACAGAATGATCGTTTTTCAACTCTCTCAGGTCTTCAACACCAGCCTCTATCTCTGTGACATTGTGAGATACTCTTTGAAACTCTTTCTTTACAATTGCATTTCTCTAGTTTTAGAAAATAAGAGATCTCCCTCTGCCTCTGGAATATTAAATGCTTCCCACATGTGTGGCGTTACTCCATATTACTGACAAAGGGATCCAAGTCTTTACATTTCTACTGCAGATCATTTTCTCTCCAAAACTATCCAAATTCATTGAAAAGCTATCTTTTCATATATGCTTTGGCAGTGTATATTATAATTAATTTGTTTTTTCCTCTTATTAGGCATCAAAATCTTTATCCACAATAGTGGCAGTATCTCATATCATTTGACAATTAATATAAATCTCTTCCTTTCCCCCCCAAATACTTTTAATCTCTTTCAATGCTAAATTATTCTGTTTGTCTTAAGAGGACAGTATGCCCTACTAATAGATACATACATTTATTTAAACCACACTCTATCGTGCTTGAGAAATATGCTTTGACACAATTAATAGCATCTTTTCAATGAATGTGTCACTATTACCTGTTGTAAACTATATTGCAGGCAGTGGCCAACCTTGACTTCACAGATAGATTCTGTAATAATTAGTATGTAATAATGTCTTTCTCTTTGTGGCAGAAAGGGCAGACTAGATATGCTGGATAAGTTGTGCACTGTCAGGCATTGCCAACGAATGGGTTTGTTTTGCTTAGCTATATTCTTTTTGTTAGAAAAGAGAGTTCTACAGTGGATGGAGAATGGTGGGAAGAAGAGTTATTGGGAAATGACTGTGATGTAAGAAAGTAAAAAGCATCAATACATTATTTGTTTAAAAATAAATAAACTATAGTGCTCTTTAATGCCGCTAATGTGCTCCCTGTTCTTTTCCAATATTGAAATTAAGTCACATATTATTTTGGGCACCTGATTATTTCATTATTTTAGTACATTATTTTTCTGAGTTTCTTTCTAAAGTGATCCATTAATGTAATGAAAATAAACAGCAAGATGAAGTACTGGCAAATACTCATCTCACAATTTGCTGTGAGGATATGGGATTAAAAAATGTTAAAAGTGCCTGCTCCTCCCTTAGCACTCATACTCTTCCCATCCCACCCCTTACCCTTTGGTTAATGCTCTGCTCAAAGTGGCTTTGTTTCCTAGGGGTTCACTGACCTTGACCATCAGATGTTCAGCTTTCAGTTTTATCAAGTTTAAATCACTAGCATGATTAGGAGGGTTCAAAAACAATGTATTAAGTCCAAGTTGGAAAGAAAGCAAATTCTGATCTTCTATTCCCCGTTAACTCCACAGGCTTCATATTCCTTCTTAGGTCTCAAACCTATTCTATAAAAAAATAATAATTTTTTTAATATCCATCATTGACAAATATATCTCTCCCAGAGAACTGTCCTTTATAATAAAGAATCTGAAACAAGAGAGGGGAAACCTGTTCATCAAAAGTAACCAACACACTATATATGTATATATACATATATATGTGTGTGTATGTGTATGTGTGTACACATACACACATATATATTTCCACAACCAGTGAATAAATGCCTACCCTATTTAAAGAGGGGGAGGAAATGCATTTCTTTCAATCTCAGACAAACTTAATCATTGTAAGCATCATATAACATCAGTTTCATTTTTCTTGATGATGTTGTTGCTATCTTTTTTCTTGTATTTTACATATTGTTGTACTGGTTCTGGTTACTTTTCATCAGTTCTTATGAGTCTGCCCATGGTTCTAGTACTCCTCACATTCATCTTTTCTTAAAGCATTAGTGATATTCTCTTCTATCCATGTATAAGCTTACTTTATTAATATGTAGTTAATGAGATAAGAAACTACTGGTTTATATGGTAGTGCTAGCAGATCACTAAAGAGAACAGACTGGGCAATTACTTAAGTTATACAAATTCCTCTCATCCCCAGTGTTGTCATTCTGGGGTTTGAGGATAGTAAGAAACAGTAGGCTATAATAAACCAATCTGTTTTAGGGACAGAGGACAGGACTTACATAACATCAAATGACTGTTATCCTTTTGATGAAATAATAGAAATCATAATTTTAGGGGTGAAAAACAGAAAGGGTAAATAGAAGAGAGGAGAGAAAAAAATTGATATTGGACCCAGTATATCAGTTCTTGGCATGATGTCTACATGTCAGTTAAAGATTCCCTATGATTTCCCTTCATAAGTCCCTAAGTCTATTTGGAACCCCATGTTCTACCCATAAAGGACTTAGATTTGAGTTAATAGCTCAAAGAACTTCTTTTGATGGTCCTAGGAGGGTTATGGAGGACAAGGCAAATGGAAACCAGGCAGTCTAGTTCGACTCTGATTTCCTTTAAGAAAGTCCTCCAAAGGGCCCTTTTCTGAAACTGAAAAAAACCCTCTTGTTATAAGAGGATAAAATCTTAAGTAATTTCCATTTTTGACCTAGAACTGGATACTTAAAGCCATGTGAACTGGCCATCTGCATAAAAATGAAATGATTTAAAAATAAATAAAGTTTCATAATGGTGTATAAAAAATAGCAATGAAACCTGAAAACTTTCTCTAACAGTTTATGTTTATACAAGACAGTCCTGCTGATATCTAATGTAAGTTGGGGGAGGGGGAAACTCTCTCAGAGCAAATTAGTCGCTTAAACCTCTGGGCTGCTGAATGCATTTATTAAATCCCATAATTCTGGCAGAATATAACATCATCCAAATGGAAGAGATAAAAGTGAGGTGTAAAGGATATGTAATGTAGTTTGCTATTCTGAGTGCTCAAACTAGTAGATTTGTGAAAGAGATAAGATAAGCTAAAGCTTCTGAAGAAAAGGTAAACTACAACTCAAGAGCTGAGAGTGATATGCCCTGACTGAACCCAAAAGAAGGATTCCCATTCCCCTTCCCCTTCCCCCCCAGCCCCACTCCAATTTTAGCATCCAGCATGACCCAAGTGTAGATAAAAATGTCAGGTTTTTTTTTATCTTAGGCTTTTTCATGATAAAAATATGATACTGAGCTGTAAGTGCAACTGAGATGAGGGCTCCCAAAGAGAGGGAAATTTCTATTGGGAGTCCGGTGCTCTGGTTCCCAAAATATGTAATAGTGTGATCCCCATCACTGGAAGTCTTCAAGCAGACTCTGGAGAGTCACTTAACAGAGATATGATTGTTGAGTGGAATCCTGTTAAACTGTAGACTGTTCTAAAGGACCTCAGAGGTTCAACTCTGAGGAAAAACTGCTAATTTCAAGCATCAAAGTTATTGGATGATAACCAGTTAGTTAGTCATGGATCATAGCTTTAGTGATGAGGAAGAAAAAACTCTAACACATTGTGACTTATAAAAAGATCTCCTTAGGACTATATGAAGCTAACATCATGAGAAATGCTTGTCTAGTTAAAAGAGTGAAGAGTTACAAGTAGGATTCATTAAAATAAGTACCCTCTTCTCTAGTCTTCCAACACCCCCTTCCTACCTCCCCACATACACACACATTTCATAAAAAATCATAAAGGATAGTGGAAGAACTTGGGAAGTAATGTAATTTGAGCTCATAAAGAAAGAAAAGTGATTTGATATTAATAAATTAGCATAAATCCTTCCTATTCATGGGATATATCAACAATTTTAGTGCCAAGAGGCTCTAGTCATTACTGCTACTGATTTAATAAAGACCTTGGGGATTTATTTAAAATCCCTAAAGCTATAACCTATAGCCCTTCCTTTCACAATTCACTTCCTTCTCTTCCTCAATACCTCTTCTCTTCTCATTCATGGGCTTAATCTCACTTTCATCCCACTTACCTCTCAGGTGAAACTACTCTCTCCAAAGTTACCAGTGATTTCTTAACAATTCAATCTACTGACCTTTTCTCAGTCCTTCTTCTACTTGACCTCTTTATATCTTTTGACACTGTTGACCACCCTCCTCCTGGATTCTTCCTTGTCTCTTAGCTTCTATTGCATGGCTGCTACTTATCTGAACCTTTTTTCCCCCTCAAGCCCCTTTACAGAATCATCATCCTTTCTCCATTCACTAAACTTGGCTTTTGTCCAGTGTTTGGTTATGAATGCCTATTTTGCTGCATACATTCATTTAGTGATCTTATCGGCTCCAATGGATTTAATCATCTGCTTTATGTGGTGAAGCACAATATATACAGACAGTCCTAACCTCTCTTCTGAACTCTATTTTCATACTGCCAACTGCTAGCTAGACATCTCCATATGGATATACTATAGGCACTTCAAACTTTTATTTTTCAATGAAGAACTCATCATTTCTTCCTCAAAATGTTTTCCCCCTCCACATTTCCCTATTTTTTGAGAGCAAAACTATCTGTCAAGCCACCTAGAAAGGCAACCTTGGAATTAACCTTGATTCTTCTCTTTCATTACCCACATATTCTATCAGCTGCCAAATCTTTTGAATTCTTCAATGCCACTCCTACACATTTCCCTTTGTTGCTTTCACACAGACTTTTGGTTTTATTATTGTTTGGTTGTTTAGTCCTGTCTGACTCTGTGACCTCATGAACCTTTTGGTGGTCTTATCAAGATACTGCAGTGGTTTGCCATTTCCTTCTCCACTATGTCTCCATTTCCAGATTAGGAATTGAGGTAAAAAGAGGTTAAGGGTCTTATAGCTAGTAAGTGATTGAGGCCACAGACTTTATCATAGTTCAGATCCCCATCACTTTTTTTCTGGACTTTTACATTAATAATTAGAGCTAGCATTTATATAGCATTTTAAGGCTTATAAAGCATTTTACAAATATTATCTCACTTTGCCCCCACGACTCCTAATTTAAGAGTTAAAGTGATTCGTTCAGTGTCCAAAGCTAACTTTGAACTCAGATCTACCTACTCCACTGTGCCACCAAGCTTCCTTATAACTGGCGGGCTGGCTTCCAGTTTCTCCCTCCAAATGCTCTATAAGTTCCCAAGCTGATATTCCTAAAACATAGATATGACAAAATCACTTTGGAACTTTTGACTCCAATCCTGAAACTCCTTGGACTTTGATTTATGATCTCTCTCCTTATTTGTCTAATTCTAGGCTTCTACATCACTTCCGAGCTCATTCCATTCCATGTCAATTCCACTAGAACCATCATCTCTACTTCTTTCCTACTAGAACTTTGGGATTAGTCAGCTCTTGTCTTATCCTGCCATATCTAGGCTTTTACATTACTTTTTAGCTCTCTTCATGCCATGCCACTTGGGGGGAAACTCTCTTCCTTTCCCAGGTCTCCTTTATGTGTGAATTTTCTGCATTAGAAAGTGGTCCTTGGCCAGATGGATTCATAAGTGAATTCTATCAAACCTTCAAAGAACAACTAATTCCAATACTATACAAACTATTTGACATAATAAGCAAAGAAGGAGTTCTACCAAACTCCTTTTATGATACAAATATGGTACTGACCCCAAAGCCACGTAGATCAAAAACAGAGAAAGAAAACTACAGACCAATCTCCTTAATGAACATAGATGCAAAAATCTTAAACAGAATACTAGCAAAAAGACTCCAGCAAGTGATCACGAGGGTTATTCATTATGATCAGATGGGATTTATACCAGGAATGCAAGGATGTTTCAACATAAGCAAAACCATTCATATAATTGACCATATCAACAAGCAAATCAACAAAAAACACATGATTATCTCAATAGATGCTGAAAAAGCCTTTGACAAAATACAACATCCATTCCTATTGAAAACACTAGAAAGTATAGGAATAGAAGGTCCTTTCCTAAAAATATTAAACAGTATATATCTAAAACCATCAACAAGAATCATATGCAATGGGGATAAATTAGAAGCCTTCCCAGTAAGATCAGGTGTGAAAGAAGGATGCCCAATATCACCTCTATTATTTAACATTGTACTAGAAATACTAGCAGTAGCAATTAGAGAAGAAAAAGAAATTTAAGGTATTAAAATAGGCAATGAGGAGACTAAGCTATCACTCTTTGCAGATGATATGATGGTCTACTTAAAAAATGCAAGAGAATCAACTAAGAAGTTTGTAGAAATAATCAACAACTTTAGCAAAGTTGCAGGGTACAAAATAAATGCACATAAATCATCAGCATTTCTATATATTTCCAACACATCACAGCAGCAAGAGGTAGAAAGAGAAACACCATTTAAAAAACCCTAGACAATATAAAATACTTAGGAATCTATTTACCAAAACAGACTGAGGAATTATATGAATACAATTATGAAACCCTTTCCACGCAATTAAAGCTAGATCTAAACAACTGGAAAAACATTGAGTGCTCATGGGTAGAATGAGCTAACATAATAAAAATGACCATTCTACCCAAATTAATTTACCTATTTAGTACCATACCTATCAAACTACCAAAAAACTTTTTTACTGAATTAGAAAAAACTATAACAAAGTTCATTTGGAAGAACAAAAGGCCAAAAATATCAAGGGAAATAATGAAAAAAAAATGTGAAGGAAGGTGGCCTAGTAGTACCAGATCTTAAACTGTACTATAAATCAGTAGTCATCAAAACAATATGGTACTGGTGAAGAAACAGAAGGGAAGATCAGTGGAATAGACTTGGGGTAAGCGAGCTCAGCAAGACAGTCTTCGATAACCCCAAAGAACCCACATTTTGGGACAAAAACCCACTATTTGACAAAAACTGCTTAGAAAATTGGAAAACAGTATGGGAGAGTTTAGGTTTAGATCAACATCTCACACCCTACACCAAGATAAATTCAGAATGGGTGAATGACTTGAATATAAAGAAGGAAACTATAAGTAAATTAAGTAAACACAGAACAGTATGCTTGTCAGATCTCTGGGAAAGGGAAAAATTTAAAACCAAGCAAGAGTTAGAAAAAATTACAAAATGTAAAATAAATAATTTTGATTATATTAAATTAAAAAGGTTTTGTACAAACAAAAACAATGCAACTGAAATCAGAAGGGAAAAACAAACTGGGAAAAAATCTTTATAACAAAAAACTCTGACAGATCTAATTACTCAAATATACAAGGAACTAAGTCAATTATATAAAAAAAATCAAGCCATTCCCCAATTGATAAATGGGCAAGGGACATGAATAGGCAATTTTCAGATAAAGAAATAAAAAGCATCAATAAGCACATGAGAAAAGTGTTCTAAATCACTAATAATTAGAGAAATGCAAATGCAAACAACTATGAGGTACCACCTCACACCTAGCAGATTGGCTAAAACAATAGCAGGTGGGAGTAATAAATGTGGAGGGAATGTGGCAAAATTGAGACATTAATGCATTGTGGGTGGAGTTGTGAACTGATCCAACCATTCTGGATGGCAATTTGGAACCATGCCCAAAGAGCTCTAAAAGACTGCCTCCCCTTTGATCCAGCCATAGCATTGCTGGGTTTGTACCCCAAAGAGATCATAGATAAAAAGACTTGTACAAAAATATTTATACCCATGCTTTTTGTGGTAGCAAAAAAAACTGGAAAACGAGGGTATGCCCTTCAGTAGGAGAATGGCTGAACAAATTGTGGTATATGCTGGTGATGGAATACTATTGTGCTCAATGGAATAATAAACTGGAGGAATTCCATGTGAACTGGAATGACCTCCAGGAATGGATGCAGAGTGAAAGGAGCAGAGCCAGAAGAACATTGTACACAGAGACTGATACATGTGGCACAATTGAATGTAATGAACTTCTCTGCTAGCAGCAATGCAATGACCCAGGACAATTCTGAGGGATTTATGAAAAAGAACGCTACTTACATTCAGAGGAAGAACTACAGGAGTGGAAACACAGAAGAAAAATAACTGCTTGAACACATGGGTTGATGCGTACATGATTGGGGATGTAGACTTGAAACGACCACACTAATGCAACTATTAATAATACGGAAATAAGTCTTGATTGATGACACATGTTAAAATCAGTGGAAATGCATGTTGGCTATGGGGGGGGGGAATTAATGGGGCGATTGAAGGGGAAATTAAAAACATGAATCATGTAACCATGGAAAATTTTTCTAAAGAAATAAAATATTAAAAACAAACAAAAAGAAAGTGGTCCTTGAAGATAGAGCCTATTTTGTTTTCTCATTTTTGTACTGCCAGCATTTCACACTGTAGGTGGGATATAGTTCTCAATAAATGTTATCTTTCTTTGTTTTTGTCTTTCTCTGTTTTTGTCAAAAATCTTCCTTGATTTATTATTTTTTTTAGGATTAATAGCAGTCCCTCAACCTATTTAAAGCCCTCTCCAAGATGACTGGCACCTACCTTTCAGCCTCAGGTGGCATAGTACAATAGAAAGAGAAATTATTTCAGAGCCAGAGGACATAGGTTCACATCCTACCCCTGTTACTCCCTGTATAACATGAGGCAAGCTATTTACCATCTCCGGACTTTTGTTTACTTATCTGTAAAGTAAAGATATTTAATTATATGGCCTTTTCTCTCTAAATCCACTATCTTATATTATTCCTATTAATATATTTTCCATTCCAGTCAATCTGGCTTGCTGGAGTTTATCTAAGCTTAGAAATCCATCTCCTGACAATACAATTTCGCAAAGGTGTTCTTTCATATTTAGAATATATTCCTTCCTTACCTCCACTTCTTCGAACTCCAGCTCAGGTGATACATACTACATAGAACTTTTCCTGCAGCCCTCTCTCTGACCTGAAATTATTTTGTATTTATTTATCAGTAACCTTATTATAGCTCCCAAGTACAATGTCAGCTCCTGGAGGACAGAGAATTACTTGTCTTACTATTTCCAGTACTTATCATAGTGCTATGAATGAATGAATGAAAAACCATTTGAAAAGAGCTTACTATTTGCTAAACAATGCTAAGCACTGTCAATACAAATAGGTAAAGCCCCCTTTTCTCAAAGAGCTTAAAACATTCTAATGGGAAATACACATACACATATATGTATATATCTCTATATATCTTTATATGTCTATATATATCTATATTTGTATATATATATATAATCCTAGGGGAGTGGAGATGAGAGTGCAGGGTATTTAGGTTAGTAAAATTAATAGTAATGGTGAATAGAGCCATAGGGGAGCATATTGGACATCTTTTCTAATGGCAAAGGCAGTATTGATTGATTATGCTTCCAAAACTAAAAGACCAAGGGGACTTGGGAGGAATGGTACAGGAGGAAGCATGAATAACAGATAAAAAGATATCTGGGAAGTAAAGAAAGTGAAGCATGACTGGTTCCAGCTTGACACAGTGGACACTAACCAATCAAGACAGTAGTTGTCCTAGGGTGTAGTTCTGGAAGCCAAAAAGGTTATATCCTACAAGACATTCACAATTCTGAGAGCTAAGCCAGCTTAATACCTGGTGCTTAATACAAATTGAGTTGAAATGAATGGAATTCTTTGTGTGTCCAGACTTCTAGTAAAATGTGTATCATATCTATCTGCCATATCAGAGATAGAATAATAGTAGTGTGTGTCAATGCCCCTTGAAGATAAACAATTATGAAAATCCAAACTTATCATTATTGAAGGGAATCCTGGGAATATTAGTGAACCCTAACTAAACCACAAGGGTAGATTTTAGGTGGTGGGAAAAAAAGAACCACAGAAGAGTCAGATGGTCTAATCCTTCAGCAACTCCTTTAGCCCCCAAGTTACCCTCAGAGAAAGGTCAACAGTTCTCATACCCAGCTGAGGACATGAAAACAGTAGAAAAGGAAATAAAAATCAAACTGCAAAAATAACCGCACTGCCTTTTTCACTGTGGGAGCTATCATTGGGCCAGGAAACTACTGTTGGGTATGGAAAACTGTACCTATTAGGAGGCCTTTCTGCTCTGAAACACATGATGGTCCTTGCTAGATTCATTTGTGGGGAGTCAGGCCTTTAATGAGTGAAGCTAAGGTCCCTTTTCTCATACTCTTTGGCTAATTTTCATGCTAATGCCCAAAGAACAAGTTATTTAAAAAGCTAAATATAGGCTTGCATCTAAGATTTCTCCAGAAGGCAGGGAAGGTAAAATATATATTTAATGAAAACACCTCAAAAGTTTAAAGCTAAGAGAGCCAGCTGGAAGCTATCTCTACTTTTAATTGAGAAATAGCCCATTCCTCCTACTGAGAGCATGAAGGAGTGGTGGACCAAGCAACTACTCAGAAATCGCCCCTTCAATATTATAAGTTTTTTCAGTGCTGATTCACTACATGACTAGACAGAACCAGGGAGTTTGACATTTCCAATGTGCCTAAAAGATGTGTCACACAGTAGCTGAATTTTTCAGAAGTTTCTGGAGTGGCTTCTGGTACTCGCTTCCAAGGATGGTCCCTTTAGGCTAACAGTTTCTCTGACTGACAGGTTGTTGATGTCCTATTTGGTCCTTTAGTTCTCTCAAACTCAGATCTCAGGTGAGGCCTTATAACATTTTAACTCCTCCCAATGAAAGAACTCTTGCCCAAGATTTAGCACTGATTGAATTAACTTCTTTTTTCTTGCAGGGGCTAAGTAAAGCATTTATCTTGATCACCCCCTGCCTTAAAATTGATAGTATCAAATAAAAACCCATTTGTTCTGTTTGAACTCATCTAATCCACAATTTCCACTTCATTTTCATATTTGTGCTAAAGTATTTGAGCTATAAAAGGTATAACTTGTAATGAATTCCATATTTTAAGCATGGAAGTCTCTAAGAAAGGAGAGAGGCTTGGTCTGCTTTTTACCAAACAATCTTTTGAGAAAAACTGTTCTTGTCCCTTGCATTTGTTAGCCATGTTGTTATAGAGAAATCATGTCTTATTCATCTCTACACCCTTTGCCAGGTCTGAGACATTGCTGTCATATGGCAAGCACCCCAAATCATAGAATCTCAGAGTTGGTGGGGTGACTAGATGCCATAGTGGTACAGTGGGTTAAGTATTGGATTTGAGGTTCAAAAGACCTGGGTTCCTATGCTACCTCTTACAGTAGTTTTGAGAGCATGGGCAAGTCACTCAGACTCTGAGGTTCTATTAAATAATGGCGTCGTACTCAATGATTTCTAAGGTCTGTTCCAGCTTAAAGTAATGATCCTGTGAAGCAGAATCTAGGTGGGAAAGGACCTGTTTAGATATTTTTTGAAAGAAAAATTAATGTACTCAATATTTCCTCCTGTATTTAGGTCATTTTGCTTCTCCTGCAAGTGAAAGTTCTCTGCTATCTTCTCTGGCTATCCAAATCCTCATTATCTTGCAAGTTCTAAGTGCCAGCTTTTTCTATTCCACTCAATAAACATGAAGTCCCTGGCTCAAACAGACTGAATCTTTTATTTTCTTTCAGTTTGGCCACACTTTAATAGATACTGACTAAGACTACATGTAAGCCTGTTTTGCATATGCATGTGTGTGGGTATGACTACAACTATTAGTTGGGAACTTAATTTAATTTGGGAAAGAGTAGCATCAAATGTTACTTTTTTTTAACAATGTCTAAACTGGAAGCTTTATTAGTGTTTACTAAAACCAGTTTTGGAGGCAACTGTGACTCAATGAAAGAGCATTGGGCCTGGTGTCAGGAAGGCCTGAGTTCAAATCCAGCCTCATATATTTTCTAGCTGTGGGCAAGGAATTTGACCTCTGATTAATTGAAAAAAGTATCCATCCACTGGAGAGGCAAATGGCAAACCACTTCAGTATCCTAGCCAGGAAAACCACATGGATAGCTGTGGTCCATGGGTTCATCGAGAGTTGGACATGAATGAACACAAAAGTGTTTAATGTCAACTGAATGACAGAGGTCTTCTGTACCCTGATTTCTATAACAAATTATTTATGTGTATAAACAGGCATTTGGTGCAATCCAGATTACTTAAGATGGAGGCACTTAACTGGGAACCTGCTTATGGCAAGATTAGCACATGCATGGATATGATACATTGATCTATCACATGGTTGGATGCAACCTCTTTCCACTAGCTATGTAACCAGAACTGCCCATGTATTCAAATCTACCTGACTGACATAAATCTCTCTCTGAGCAAAGAGGGTCCAGGGGGAAGAGTTAATTTACTTACAGCAGGAGTACCATGTCATATACTAGAAGAAGAGCCTGCCTTTGGACTCCCTTTAAATCCCATGAACCCAAGAAATGGGTTTAGGCTTTTGGTTTTGTTCTGTTTTTTTTTTCTATTCAGTTTTAAGTACAGGAAATGTAGCCCTGGACCAGGGAGCCTAGGGAACTTGGAACCCATTATTCTAGGCTGAATGTTATAACTAGCCTAGCAGGAAAGCTCTGAGAAGTTAGACTATTGGGATAAAGCAAATGAGGAGTAACTTTGGACTTTGAATTTGGTGGGAATAGTGCTATAGCCGAACTGAGCTAAATTGGGAATCTAATGTTCCTCTCAGAGAATGCTGTGACATAGTAGAGATGACATCTCAGGTGTTGGGGAGAAATATTCATATGTTTCCTCTTACTGTAACTTTGAAAGCAAATATTTCTTTGTAAAAGCAGTAATCTGATATAGGTGGCTGAATATAACTGAGGTGCCTTAATTTGTGAGAATACAATTAACTGAGGTCTGAGCCAGTGGTAGAGATGAGAAACCCTCTGCACAACTCCCCAACAGTACCAGAGAGCCCTGGGGAAGGAGAAATGTAACACACTTACCCTTAGCCAGAGAGAGCCAGATAATGATTGCTAATGTCTCTTCCTTTTGGGTTCTCCTGGGAGAAATGCCTTTTTCTTTTTCTTTTTCTTTTTTTCCCCTTTGCCTTCTGTCTCAGTAACAAAGCTAAGACATACGGGCAAGGACTAGGAAAATGGAGTCAAGTGACATGCCCAGAGTCACACAACTAAAAAATCTGAATCTGAGTCATCCTGGTTATAATTCTGGGGCTCCAACCACTGTTCTATCAAGCTGCCTCCTGGGGGAATTTTAAATCAATTGTTTGACTCATTTGCATTTAATTTGTGGTAAAGGGAAGAGCTCTTCATGTGAACATGTTTCTTACTGTTTGGTGAATTTCTGCCCCTCCCCCTCCCCAAATTGAGTAAGAAGCATCTCCCGAAAAGTGGAGCATGAAAGAGACATGAAGGAGTCCAAGAAGACCACCCTGATGAGGAAAGAAAAGTTCACTCCAATGGAGTATTTCTGCAATGGAGACAGAGTTTCCTGAGGTTTGATTTCTAAGAGTGAATACCGGATTTACTGGAAGAGCCCCTCCTGTTGGTTTGGCTAAGTTCAAGTTACAAACTTGTAATGTTCTCCCACAAATACATCACAGAAGCATTGTGTTGGTTGGCCCTGTTTGGTCATCATCCAATGTGAAGTTCTAACTCTCCACTCCATAAATTACTCTCCCCTTGCTTGATCTCCCATCCCCTCCCCAAACTGCAGCCACTCTTCCTTTACGCAGGGAAGGCCTGAAAAAGTCGGCAAGAGAAGAAAGGAAGCAAGGCCCAGGCTAATGACAGAACTTTCTACATTCCAGCAAATGCATGAATCACTGGATTCCAATGAGGCCCCAGAGCAAATCACACTAATAATGTTTTGCCCTAACTCCCAGCTACAGACACGTGAACAGCTGTTTTGGGCCTCTTTTACAGTAATAAAATCTTCACTCATCATTTGGTCAACTTTAAGCAGAAGGCAAACTTTTCAGCTCTGCTTTCAATACAAAACTGTAATCAGACATGCCTCTGGCTATCAGGTTCTAATAAACAGCTTGAGATGAAGCTGATCATTCTCGGTGCAGAGAAAAGGCTGGGTTGGAGGTTTGGAAAGTTGCTCTTGGAGGAGACTTTTCAAGCATTTTCCCTCTTCAGAATCTTCATAATTAGATTTTGAGGGAAGTCTACTATGAAATACCAAGGCTGTCCTACTTGTGAGGGATATCGTGAGCCGCTGTCTAGTGAGCAGAGGCTGGAAAACAGGAATCTCTTTCTGAAGAAAAGTCCTGCTCCTTCCTGCTGTGCTAACAAGGCTCCCTTGGGTTACAAACCCTTAGGCTGTTTGGAGTTTGGAGCTCTAAGGAGTGAGGGGACTAATTCAGTTAAAATGCTTTCAAAGCAGCACTTTCCACAAAACTGATTCTATCATCCCTCTGCAACCACACTCATTTACTGTGAACTTAAAGAAGAATGTTAACACATGCCCCGGAGTTCTCATTTCAGGACAAGAATTCCAGTAGGCTTCTACTCCATGTTACTGCTCAGTAACCCAAAGCATGGTAAGGCTGGAGATGGGAACTGTGAGAGCTTGCGGAAGGATTTGTAAATACTTTGCCAGTGATTGGCAAGACTGGAATTTATTCTTTCCTTTACAGAAGCAGATGCACTTTCAGAGGCAAATTGTAAAGCATTCTGAATGGTCAACACACATGAAAATGAATAGCAACGGTTACACACAAGACTCCCAAACGAATACTACTGTCAGATCAAAGATCTGCCCTGGAAATTCTTCACAAAACATGTTGGAAACAGGTTACTTTCTATTCTAGCTGGAGACGTCAAATCACAAGGCCAGATTTTAATCATTTGTATTTTGAGGATTTTGCCCTGATAACTAGGATCAAAGGATTTAGAGCTGGCATGAGCTTTAGAGCAGTTAGGTGGTAAGGTGGATAGAGATTTATCTGCCTAAATTCAATCCCAGCCTTAGATACCTACTAGCTACATGGCCCTGGATAAGACATTCAATCTTGTTTGCCTCAGTTTCCTTGTATGTAAAATGATCTGGAGAAGAAAATTGGCAAACTATTTCAGCATCTTTGCTAAGAAATACCCACATGGGGTCATGAAGAGTAATGCATGACTGAATAATGACTGAACAAAGGGACTTTAGAGGGCATATAGTGTAACCCCTTAACTTTATAGAGAAGAAACTGAGGCTCAGAGATGTTAAATGATTTGCTTGAGTTCCCATAGATAATGTCAGCACAAGATTAGAACCTGCAAGCTCTGACATCAAAGACATCATTCTTACCAATACATGGCATTGATTCTCTTCACTGAGTGTGAAGGTCACAATGACTACATTTATTATTATCAAAAAACCAAGGAGATCTGTTAATTGTTCTTTAAACCACTTTTTTATGTAATAGTAATTATTTGATACCTTTTATTCCAAATTTTTATAAAACTAAGCATTTTCATTTTATTATTTATTTTTAGATATTTTTCCATGGCTACATGATTCATGTTCTGCCCCTCCCCACTTTCCTCCCTCCTCCTGGAGCTGACAAGAAATTCTACTGAGTTACAGAAATGTTATCACTTGATACCTATTTCCATATTATTCATTTTTTTGTAAAAGAGTAATCTTTTAAAAACAAAACCCCAAATCATATACTCATATAAACAAATGATAAATTATATTTTTACCTCTGTATTTTGGCTCCCACAGTTCATTCTCTTGATGTGGATCACATTCTTTCTCATAAGTCTGTTGGGATTGTCCTGGATCATTGCATTGCTACTAGTAGCAAAGTTGATTGCATTTGATCATTCCATAGTGTTTCAGTTTCTGTGTCTCCTGGTTCTGCCCATTTCACTCCTCATCAGTTCATGGACATTTTTCCAGTTCATATAGAAATTAAACAGTTCATCATTCCCTATAGCACAATAGTATTCCATCACCATCATGTACCACAATTTGTTTAGCCATACCCCATTCAAGGGACACTCCCTCATTTTCTAAAGCAGAGAGCACAGCTATGAATATTTTTGGACAACAATTTTATTATCTCTTTGGTACAAATCTAGTAATGAAATTCAAGCATTTTTAATAAAAATAAGCTTTTCCATATACAAAGAAAAAGAAGAAAGTACACAAATGAAATCACAAATCTATATATTTTGCTTACTTTTCTTTATATCTCCATAAGAATTCCTGTCCACTAGTATCCCAGTCCTTCCCCACCCTTGCCACATTACAAAAGATATCACTGAGGCAGCCAACATGTATATATAAATTAAGTCTTTCATATTTTACCATTCTGTTCACATTCTGGAGGAAATATTCACAGTTTAATTCTTCTGGGATTAATTCTATGCCCGTGTATAATGTTCTGGTTCTACTCATTTCAGTGTTCATTAGCTCATATAGTTCTTTCCAAGTTTAAAAAAAAATCAGTCTATTCATTGTTTCTTATGGCACAGTGGTATTCCATCTCAATCATATACCACAATTTGTTTAGCCATTCCCAAATTGATGGGTATCCCCTTAGATTCCAATTCTTTGCCACCATAAAGAGAGTTGTTATAAATATTTTGGAACATATGGGTTCTTTTCCTATGCCCCCAATCTCCCTGGGAAACATACCCAGCAATACTATTGCTGGAGCTAAAAGTATTCACAACTTTACAACTCTCTGGGTATAATTACAAATTGCTCTCTAAAATGATTGGATTATTTCACAGTGCCACCAAAAGTGCATTGGTGACCCCATTTTCTCCATTCTTTCCAACATTTGTCACTTTGCCTTTTTGTAATTTTAGCTTTTCTCATGCATGAGAAGTGATATCTTAGAATTGTTTAGGTTTGCATTTCCTTTTCAAGAGTGACTTAGAGCATTTTTTTTTCATATACCTGTATACGTCTGCGGTTCCTTCATCTGAAAATTGTTTGTATCTTTTGCCCCTTTATCAATTGGGAGATGGCGCTTATTCTTATAAATTTGACAAAGTTCTCTATATCTTGTAGATGAGACCTCTATCTAAGAGGCTGTCTATACAATTTTCTTCCATATCTGTTGGTGATGGAATACTATTGTGCTAAAAGGAATTCCATGTGAACTGGAAAGACCTCCAGGAATTGATGCAGAGCAAAAGGAACAGAACCAGAAGAACATTGTACACAGAGACTGATACACTGTGGCACAATTGAATGTAATGGACCTTTGTACTAGCAGCAATGCATTGATCTAGAACAAATCTGAGTGACTTATGAGAAAGAATGCTATCCACATACAGAGAAAAAACTGGAAGAGTATAAACACAGAAGAAAGACATTTCCTTGATCACATGGTTCGATGGGGATATGATCGGAGATGTAGATTCTAAATGATCAATCTAGTGTAGCTATCAATAATATGGAAATAAGTCTTGGTCATTGATACTTGTAAAATCAGTTGAATTGCACATTGGTTATGAGAGGGGGAAGGGAGGAGAGGAGGGAAAGAACATGAATCATGTAATCATGGAAAAATATTCTAAATTAATTAATTAAATAAAAATTAATTTAAAAAAATTTTCCCCAATTTTCTTTTCCTTCCAATTTTGCCAACATTTATTTTATCTATACAAAAACTTTTCAATTTAATATGATCAAAATTATCCATTTTACATTTTACAATGCTCTCAATCTCTTGTTGATTCATAAATTTTTCTCCATAAATCTGATAGGTAGTATGTCCCATGTTCTTCTAATTTACTTATGGTATCTCCTTTGTCTGGATCATGTATACATTTTGATATTATCTTATCTGAAAGACAGGGACTATGTTTTTGAAACTGCACATTTGCACTAGAACTTGAGAAATGATAATATAAATTAATGAATGAATTTCCTCTTCTGTTTCCAGTGACAAGAGTGGTAATTTGAAAAACTATAGTCTGTATTAAAACCTTCAATCTATTTTTGTGTCTGTGAGTAAAAAGAGTCCCTTTCTGTTGAGTAGATATCCTTTTACTTTTTTTTTTCATATTATAAGCAAAGATCCCTGACCCAAAGCCTAAAAACTAGTTTTCCTTGGCTAAGAGATGGTATCAGATGGATCAGTGATAGAATATCTAGAATACACTTACAAAAACTACATGAATTCATTCAAGCATTCTAAGAAGGAAATTCATGGACAATTTTTCTAAGCCTCTGACTCTTATTTAGATGAGAGCAATTCCCTAGACACTATAATTCAGGAATCTAGCCTTCTATCTAGAGGAGAGAGATTTCTTGAGCATCGGTGGGCATGGGGGAAGTGTTACATGAGTAACCCAAAATAAGACTTAGATATTCAACCTTCTATCCAATGGAAAGGCATTTCTGGAGCAGCATATCCCTTAGAGATAGAAGATATTCTCTGAAGATTAAACAGAAACATAAGGCTGAAGTCATGACATCGAGACTCTTACTAATTGAGATTTTCCTGCCATTATACCACTTGCTTTAACAATGAGTTCTTCAAATGGTGAAAGTCCAATAGAATCAAAATTGACCATCAAGCAATTCCAAAGTGTGTTTCCCTTCTGAATCATGTCCAATCCATATGATGGTACTCTGAATCTGAAAATGGGGTTCAGGAACCTATAGAATATTGAGGGAGAGAGAGAGAGATTCTTTTATATCAGAGCAGTTCTCTGAAACAAGTCTAGAGAGATCAAGTGACTTGCCAAGTCATATAATTTTGGGAGCTTATATACTACCAAATACATTAACTAAGGCTATATAATTATGTGATTGAGCATTAAGAAGACAAAATAATGCTGTAACTTTTACTGAATTGTTGAAACTGAGTAGCTGTCATTTTGACAATAGAATTAGTTACTGAATAAACAATACTATATACATCCTTAACATAAAACATAATTAGTTTTGTATATGTGGAAAAAAGGAAAAACTTAATTCTTATCTTAAGAATCTTGTTCTGATAAGCATCATGCTAGTGAGAGAATTTGTGTTCAAGGAATAATTCACTGCTTCCATTCATCATTGCTAATGTTGAGCCGTAAATATATATATATATATATATGTATATATATATATATATATATTTTAAAAAGAATCTCTATCATAATTTCTTCAAGTGATCATTCAATATTTATTTTAAGAAACCTCTGTCCCTTGAGGCAGTCCATTATATTTTTGGATGGTGCTGACTCTCAGAAACTCAATATCGGGGGCAGCTAGGTGTCTCAGTGGACTGAGAGCCAGGACTAGAGATGGGAAGTCCTGGGTTCAAATCCAGCCTCAGAGACTTCCCCACTGTGATGACCCACTCTTCTAAGAATAACCTTTATCACTCTCTGCAGTTGACCTTCATGTGCTATAATTTTGAAACTTTTTATCATCTTTAGTTGTCCTCCTGGTACTTGCCAGTTTGTTCGTCGATCCTAAAATGTTTTACCTTGAACTAAGCACAATCTCCTAAATACTGTCTGAACAAGGCAGGTATGATGGGACTATCACTTTTCTTCCTCCAAAAATCAATGAAACCTAACGTCATATTAATTTATTTTTGACTAGTACACTGTTAAGTCACATTGAGCTTGTAGTCCGCTAAGTCTTTTTTTCCAATAAGCTATTTGTTGTTTGACCACACTTTGCTATTTTTGTACCTGTGCAGTTGATCTTCTAAACCCAAATACACTTATCCTATCCTTGATCACCACTATGCCCCCCCAAAACCCTAGTGTTTTTGTTTGTTTTATACCTATTGCTATCATAAATAAACCATTCAGAGATTTTTTTTCCCTCTCTCTCTCTTTCAGCATTTTACAACTGATCCTGAGGACTAGGAAAGGAGAATGTTCTCTCTGAAAGAGTATTTGACATTTTGAAATTCTGTATCTAACTATGTAAGTTCATTTCTATTCTTTAAGGAACATTGGACTATTGGAACTAAAGATGCAATATATTCTTCCAGGGATATGTTGCTGTTTCAAATCTTATTGGAAAGGAGAGAATCCTTACTCTTAAAAAAACACTAGTATAACCCATGCAAGTTTGTAATGCAGACCTTTTTATTTACTTAAAAATTTTGAATAACAACCTTTTTTTTCAAGCCATACTCTAACCCTCCCAAAGAATATAAGTATTTCAAGAAATTGGATTTGGACACTTCACAGAGAGATGGGCGAATGTGACTTGGCTTCACAGCGAGGGACATGTGCTCACATTCATTTTTTTGCTACTAGAGAGGAGGTGAGAGAAGTCCTGTCCTAGATAATTATTAAGACAAAGGAAGAGCTGGCATTGACTGTTCGCCAACAAAGAGATTGCCTGCACTGAGTACTGTTCTTATTGACCTCAGATTGGATAATTCTTCATGGCCAGTTTCCATTCATCTTTGGCACAGTGCCCTTCATGCAGACCTGGGGGCCAAAAGGGGGTCTCTGAATGTCATGCCTTCCTTTAGCAAGGGACTAGAACACTTGTAATCTTCCCCATGAAGCCAAAGAACAGAAGTCCATTTCCACGGAAACTGCTCCAATCCAATTCTTTGCTACATAGGATTGCTTTGGGCTTTCTGATTCTCTGGTTTTAGACAGAGAAATGATTTATTTTAACCTTTAACAAAGGAAGATGTCTTAGTCCTCTGAGGCAGACTTGAGCCTCATACAGAAGGAGCAATGAGGGATGGCTACAGAGGTGTAATCTAGAGATAGCTAGCAGTGTGAAAGGAGGATGTCCTCTAGGAAACAAGTCACAGAATCAATCTCAGAAGAAGTGATCTTTGTTGTTGTAGCTATTCATTTTGTAGGAATAAAGTCTTAAATAACTAATATCTAAGCAGTCCTGTCAGTGCTTGAAAGCCCACATAATCAAAAATGAAACAGTGGTGGTATTTATTGGGGCAGGGGGGAAGAAAGGAGCTCTGACTGAATTAATACTGGGAGTTCTTCACATATACTCTAGAGATGTGTTTTTCCTGTTTTTGATTTTTGTTTGTTTTCTGGATCACTGTTTCACTACTCAGATCATGTCTCTAGATCATCTTTTTCAGCCCTGATCACCTTCTTTCAAGGAAGGCCGCAAGGGACTCTATCACTTGGGGACTAAGAAGCTTTTTGTGGCATTGGCCTTAACCTATTCTATTTGAGAAAAGAAGGGAAAAAGAATTGTGGGAGAGGGGAGGAAGTAGGGAATGGCAGTCTTTGGATCTGGAATGAGGCAGCAGAGCAATGAATAAAAGGATTGCACGCGCATTGCAATAGCTCAAAGAAATCATAGAGTTTTCTCTGTGTGGGTTCTGTAGCACGAACAGGATATAGCACAGGGTGGGCAAGAGCTTTTACTGTTTTATTTTATTTTATTTTTTTTTAAAGATCAGGCCTATTCATATAAAGAGAATTATCACAGATCTGGTGGAGACCAAAGAGGAACCAACGAATGTTTCTCATTTTTGGAATTGTAGCTCCCGCCTGCTTGAAAACTTCCAATTTCTCAGGGCTGCATCAAATTACTAAACCATAGCAAGACTCTGCATTCTAATCCTTTTCATGGCTCCTAGCATAGCTGGCCTAAGTTCTTTCTAAGCTCTTCCACTCCCGACAATCAGCCCAAAGCTACTTTCACCCACTCCTCTAATTTTTTTTGTGTGTACATGAATGTTTTCCAGAGCTTTAACCACAGTTGCATAAATATTTTTCCTATTATGAGCCTGAAGCTGACTGTAGGGAAATAAGCTAATTCAGTAAGCCTAATTCTCTTTTGCTGTAACCATAGTCAAGCTCCCAAATAGATCCCAAAGGGAGCTCCATCCTAGAAGGAAAATTTTCAGTCACTCTAGTGCAAGGGCCAGGGGGAGGGAGAGATCATGGATATTCATCAAGTTTTAACCTTTTCTTGAAATGAAGTTGTGTATATCTTTGAACCATTTAATGATTGCATTTGGGAAAGGCCCAGTGAGATTTCTACAGCACAAAATCTAGTTGAGGAAAATTCAGGATCTCATATTCAAAAGAAGTGCTTGTGAAGTACAACAAATCATTTGTCACCTCAAAGACATATATTGACTTTCAGCAGTCTAATGAGTTTTGATTTTTTATCTCTAAGCCTCAATTATGCTCATTAGAAACTTCTAATTAACTTCACAAAAATCTACCATTCCCCTTAAAAGCCAGTGTTAACATTCTATTTTTCTTCTTTTCTCTTGGAGTCAAGATTTTGACACACCAAGGCTCTGCCAGGGAGATGTGTCCATCTTCTAAACCAGTCAAATGAAGCAATCAGAAACACGATGAAATTCAACATTTATTAGATGCCTTCTGTGTGTAGAGTTCTCTGCTGGGTACTGAGGAAAGGTTAGATAAAACAGTCTACCCTCAAGAATCTTACAGTTTTATAAGGAAAATCTTATGAATACAAACTGCTGCAGCATATTCTTTTACATGATAGATACACTAAAGTGTTATCTAATCTAATCTGGTTGGTCCATTGGCTTAGAGTGGGTGGTCAATGTTCCCTTTAATTTAGATCAAGAGCTTATTAGGCTTGGAAGAGGGGGCATAATCTGATGGGCAGAAAACTGGTTTTGGAGTTATTCAAGTCAAAGTTGTGAAATACTGCGACTATTTTTGGGCCAGACTGCAAAGAAGGAATAGCTTGAGCCCTTGGGGACCTGGAGCCACCAGTTATTCCTTGGACTCCCTTAAGGGCATCAGGGAGTAGTTTCACAGGTTCTGTTGGTAATTTTAGAATTTGGAACCTGGCCTGGATATAGTAAGGGAAGGCACTTGAACAGAGCTCTAACATTTATATTTGAGTGTCTTGGAGTTCATGGGTCAGTCTAGAGAAGAAGAATTAGCTAGTAGCTACAGGATTAAGGAGCCAGTGTGTCATGGAGAGGTCTGATCATAGGATCTTGAAAAGAGTGTGTAAGTGAGGAAAGAATTCAGCAAAAGTATGTGGGAGGGGAGAGAGAGAGAGAGAGAGAGAGAGAGAGAGAGAGAGAGAGAATAAGAGACTGGTTTGGGAGAGACAATGAGTGTGTGTGTGTGTGTGTGTGTGTGTGTGTGTGTGTGTGTGTAGGTCTGATTCCTATTCTTGTAGGATGGCAGAAGAGCAAACTGTGGTGAGAAGTTGTTAATCAGTCTTTGTTTCATGCAAAATTTCTGAATTGGGCATTTTTGAGTTTCTTCAAATTTGTTTTTGGTACAGTGTTTGAAGCAGCAAGAAAAGAGAATCCAGAGGGCATATAAGAGTGTTAGTAACAGTTCTGTGATAATTATTTGGATATAGCCAAGCTACTTCAACTTTCTAGACTTATTTCCTCATCTGTAAAATGGGAATGATAATATTACTTATACTCCCACTTACCTCACAGAGTTGTAAAGGAAAGTACTTTGTAAACTGTAAAGCCTTATATAAATGCAAACTATTAGTAAATCCTTGAAATCCCCTTTTGACGCCTGGAAGTCATTTTTCAATTAGACTTTTTCCTTTTCCTGTGTTGATTATCTGGCAAGGTTTATAAGCTCCCTCCACTCAGAATGATTAACTATTAAATTAGAAAAAGAAAATAAAGAAACCATGCACCATGTCTAATCCATTTCAGATGACAGTCTGCCATCCTGAAACACTTTGTTAGCATGAACAACCAGGGGAGACTGAAGAAAAAGGAGTATTTGCCACAGTATACTGAGCCAAAAGTCCATAGAAGACTGTTGAGGAATATTATCCATATGTAAAGATGCATCTTGCGCTTTAATTTAGTTAGAAAGTGAGGTGTTACTCATTATAAGGATCAGAAGGCTGAATAATTCTATAGAAAACCTTAAGATGGTTAGAATACAAACTATTTGGGGGCAACAGGGATAGAGAGTAGACTATGTTTCCTTCATCACAGAGATCTCCTGTTTTAGGTTACTCCCCAAGTTTTATAGAGTTGCCTAAAGCCCTAGTGTCAAATTCAAGTAGAAAAAGATTGCTAAGCTGTACATAAAGATCCCTATAGGCCACATATTGGCTTAGAAAACTACACGTATTTACATATTTCTTTTAAAAAAATGAATATATAAGCACGTTAAAATGGGATTGAAACTATCTTTTAATCTGGTTTTTGGGAGTGTTGTAGGTCACATGAAGTCAGACTACATCTTTGACAATTCTAGCCTAGAACACTAAGAAGTGACATGATTTGTCAAAGGTTATGTAGCTAGTGGGTCAGAGGTGGGATTTGAACTTAGATTTTTTTCAACTTTAAGTCACTTTTACTACCTCATCTGACTTTCTGGGGATGAGGGGATGTTGAATAAAAATCTATATGAATAAAATATCATGAGCTAAATAAATGAAGTTACCCCACATATTAACTTTCATGGTAATATCTGATATTAATATCTGACTAATCCTTCCCAGTACCATTGCCTCCAAGTCATGTATAAGTTTACATTTGTTATCCCATTATTTATTGTCCTTTAACCCATGCTGATCTCTCTGCCATGCGTGCGCGCGCACACACACACACACACACACACACACACACACACACACACACCCATTATAATTTTTTCTCAATTGTCCATGGTTACCCAAATCTCCATCATCCTTCCTATTAAAGTTATGGCAAAGGAGAGTGAGGCAACCTTTGATCTTAGTGTTGTGTTGTATTGATTGGAAAATAATATTTTACTTTCCCATTTCAGAAGCCGACATAAAAAAGCAATAAACTCTGTACATATATTATAGCCACACAGAAGCCAAGTTTAACACTAGCAAACTACCTTTTCTTTTCTTCCATCTGTGCACATTCCCCATTCTGATCTCTTGATCCTGGCTGAGTAGAACAGTGAAGAGAGTCTGTAGGTCCAGTTGAGTGGAAGGAAACTGTACCACTGTTGTTTCTTCACCTTCTTCTTGGCCTAAAATAAAACAACTACAACAATAACAACATCTGAAGTAATTGCACATAGACTAGTGCATTTTAATTTATGTTGTAATGGAAATTCAGAGCTATTTTCGCATTAAAAGATGTCCAGACAAATAAAAGAATAAATTTATTAAGTTGTGATTTCTAGTCTTGTCTTATCTTTGCTTTTGTAGTTGGGTTAACTCCTTTTCTGCTAGTATCTGAGGGAATAAGTGAAGAGAATATCATGTGTACTTTATCAAGATGAACCTACATATTTGGTGTGCCTACACATGGTAATTTAACTTCATGTGGTTTATAAGAGCCAAATTTTAATCCTATTGTCTTTACTTGGGAGAAGAAAAGAGGTTTTTTTTAAACCACCTACCTTTATTTCACATTGCAAGGAAATGTGATCAAGAAGGATTAGATGTAAGTTCTTTATAGAAATATTTGAAACTTCTCAATGGAAATTGAGTAAGTTCTCATTAAATGGGTTGGAAATATCCAGTTTCTGCATCATCCTAAGCCCTTGATAAACACTAAAGAAAGGGTCCAATTCATCTTTGTGAGACATCTTCCTGAGCAGTAGCATGGTTGTCTTGTGAGACTACCTAAGCTAATCATTTCAATTTAGGATCTTCTACTTGGAATTTAGAAAAGAGTGGACAATCATCTTGTTCTGAAAATCCTTATAATATGTGCTTTCCATAAACTCTCCAAGTCCCATATGCTAACTTCCCTAACAAACCCAAGCATTTATGCCTGTCATCACTGCAGAACCCAAGTAACCACAGGAACCTCACTAGGAATGATTTCACGTCATGCTTTTTGTCAACCCAATTTGAGAATCAGATCTAACTGTATGTCTGCTTTAGAGATTTTTTAAAATAGACTATCAACATGAACTGCCACTCTTCAGGCTCTTGGAGTCTCCCCCAAAAGTAGGTCACTTTTCTCAGACTCTTAGGTTGCACTAAACATTGGAAGGCATTTTTTCCATTTTCGATGAACCTCTATATCTGAGTAACTCACACCAATACTTAAATCCTCTTACCTCCAAACATTATAATACCATATCCACTAGACTGAAGAAATCTAATAGCGACAGAGAAAGAACAATGGACCAAGATAAGAAGACCCAGATTCTAGCTCTAACTTTTGAATTATCCAGTTGTATGACCTTAGATAAATTGCTTAACTTCTTTGGGACATTGTTTTCTTCTTTGAAAAAAGGGAGCAATATTGTATATGACATTTTAGTGTTTTCTTCCAGCTCTAAAATTCTGTGATTCTAAGAGAAAATATGTAACCATATAGACATGTGATCAACTTTTCATCTTTCTTCTCAATTTAGCAGTTTTATGATACAGGGGCATTCAGGTTTTTTTTTTTTTGACAGAAGTCAAGGATTCCACAAAGTATCTCTAAATTTTCCTTTATTATGGATGTCTTAAAGCTTGTTGACTAAAGTTGAATATAGACTGAGGAAGAATCTGCCAAAGGTCCTCTTGTATTCTAATGTGTCTCCTATAACAGGTGCTTGACAAAATTAAAAAGGATGAAGGTTTTTTTTGGAGTTATGTTTCCTGGACATTACCCTCCACTACCTTTTTCATTCCCTTAAGATATCCAGCAGCTGACAACATGTAGTTACGTACCTGAAACTTTCCACAAGGACAAGCTAATTTAGTAAAGGAACTATCCCATTTCTGTATTTGTATTCCCTAGTACCTAGTACAGAATCTTATATATAATAGTCATTTAGAGAATTTGGGCTGAATTTAATTTGACATATGCAAGGCAGACAAACACAAAGACAGACATAGGGAAAGCCACTTAGGTAATCAGATTCCCCTATTGCTGCTCTGCTACGTAGAGGATTCCCCTGGCTCTGTTACTCTTTCTGCTGTGCACACAGTCACCTCTGTAGAAAGGGGGTCAATTTATAAACACTGGCTCAGAAGCATGGGTTATGTCTGTGCTTTTATGCACTAGCTATAGCTAGTCTGCCTCAGATGGGAAGAAAAGATGGTGCCCTTAGGTTATTAACAACAGCTGCTGTCTTCCTGTTCCACAAATCAATTGCCCTGCCTTCCTGGTTGTGGTAGCACAGTGGATACCAGTAGAATTTGCTGTGCTCATTTCTTCTTTTGATTTTAATTAAGGAACCATATCATAATCATGAGAAAATTATACATGTTGTCACTCCAGACTTCTGTGAGATGAGGATTCGTCTTCTTTTAATATGCTCTATTTCTTTTTGAATAGACCTGTGATTTAATCTCCATTGGGAGTTTCCAATGAGGAATTTCCTGGATCAATATGGATCATCACCTTCAGTACAAGATTTTAGTCTTAGAGAATTGTGTGGGGTATTTTGGAGATAAAAAGTCTTGTCCATGGTCACACAGGTACTATATGACTTGTAAGCATGACTGGACTCTGGGTTTTCCTGTTTCTCAGGTGGATCTCTATGCAGTGAGCTACACTACCTCAACATAATAATAATAAAATATTAATCTATTTCTTTATTAATTTCTTTTTTCATTTTATTCATCTATCCAACCTTTCAGTTTTGGTCTGGACCTATAATTTTATTTTTGTAAGAACCTTTTAATATAGAAATTCTCTTCACCAATGCAAAACAGAAACTCATGTAACTTTTAGTTTTTGCTATCCACCTGAGGTACTGATATATTAAGTGACTATTAGTAAACTCATACAACTAATATATATATGGAGGATTTTGACTGAGGTTAGCTTTACTTATTTTAAGATCAATTTTAAAAATCCATAATGCTGAATATTATTTCTGATAATGATGAGTGATGTAAAATTTGCAAAGAACTTTATTAATGCTATCTAATTTGAGCTTCACAACAATCTCAAGGTAAGTAGCATTAATCTTTTTTTTTCTATAAATGAGAAAGCTGAGGCTCTGAGAGCTTAAGTAAGCTATCATGAGTTAACTTGTTCATATTCATATAGGTAATAATTACCAGAGGGGCAACACTTTCTCTCTATCAGATTTTAAGCTTAGGTGCATATGCCACAAATAAAATTTGCATGTCAATAGATTGGCATTTTTTTCTCTCCACACTCTTATCTGAGACATTGTCTCACAATTTACTGGGAAAAAATGAGGGCATTCACCAACATCTCCCTCTCTTTCCTTCTCATATCACGTCACCCAGATGCCTTCCCTCATTTTTTCCTTCTCTTTTATCTCATAAAAAGAGATAATGAAAGCAAATTCTTCTATATGTATTCTTGATCTCATCCTCTTCCATCTTTTCCAACAGTTTATTCCATCTATCATTCCCACTACTTTTAAATCTTCATCTCTCTACTGACCATTACCCTGCTGTCTACAAATGCAACATCTTTTCTCTATCCTAAAAAACCCCCTCATTTGATCCTCCTTCAAGTAATTGTCATACATACACACACACCACATACATACACCCCCCTATATATAGCCTTTCTATTTTCCTTGAGAAAATCACACCCAATGAGTGCATCTACTTTTTCTCCTCTTACTTTTAAACTCTCTGAGATCTGGCTTTTTTAAAAATTAAGTTCAATTAATTAATTAATTAATTAAGAATATTTTTCCAAGGTTACATGATTTATGTTCGTTCCCTCCCCTCTTCCCACCCCCTCCAATAGCCAAAGAACAATTTCACTGGGTTTTTACATGTGTCATTGATCAAGACCTATTTCCATATTATTAATATTTGCACTAGAGTGGTCCTTTAGAGTCTACATCCCCAGTCATGTTCCCATCGAACCATGTGATGAGATCTGGCTTCTAAATTTATCATTTAAGTGGAACTGTTTCCTCCAAAGCCATTGATAATCTCTAAATTGCCAAATCTAGTTATCTTTTCTCAAATCTTACTCTTCTTAATTTCTCTGCTGCCTTTGACACTGTTGATACTGTAACCTGATTAAATGACTTAAACTTCCTCAGCCACAGTTTCCTCATCTATAAATGGGAATAATAATAGCCTCCATCTTGGGTTTATGTGAGGATCAAATGACATAATATATGTACAGCAATGTGAAAGTCTTAAATAAATGCTAGCTCTTCTTGCTCTTGTTCTTTATTTTTTCTATTCCTCTTTCCTATCTCTCTCTCTATCCCTTCCCCTTCTCCTTGTGGATACTCTTTTCTTCCCTCTCTCTCCCCTCTCCTCTCTGGTACTCTCAACAATTCCTATTGATTCAACTATTATTTCTATGCTGATGATTCTCATATGTATTCATCCTGACCCAACCTGTCACCTAACATCCTATTTTGAGTTTTCAACTACCTATTGGATAACTCAGTCTTAAAATATATCTTCTGAACTTTCCTGTCTTACTTGAAGGCACCACTGTCCTCTCAGTCATCCAGGCTCATAACTTTAGCATTTTCCTTGACTTCTCTTTTAATGCCCTTTAATAGCTAGTCTGTCACTAAGGCTTGTTTCTACTTTCACAACATCTCCCCTTCTCTCCATTGACCCAGCCACTCCCCTGCTTCAGGCCCTCATTATCTATTTTTAGACTATTACAAAACCCTTTTGGTTAGTTTCTATGACTCCAGCTTCTCCCCTGCCTTCCAGTCCATCTTCCATTTAGTTGCTGAAGTGATATTCCTAAAGCCCAGTCACTATTTCAATCCCTTTTAAGGGAACTTTGCCAATTATTACCTCCAGAATCAGATTTTTAAAAAATCCTTTATTTGGCTTTTAAGGCCCTTTACAACTTGGTTCCTTCTTACCTGGGTAAGTGCAGTATGAGTAAGAAGGTTAGTGAGTCTTACACTTTACTACCCTCCCACATGCTTTACAATTGACACTGGCCTTCTTGCTGCTTCTTATATATGACGTTCCATTTCCCGACTAACCTTCACAACTTTTCTCCTAAGCCTGAAATGTTCAGCTTTTGCCCTTCTGTCCACTCAGATGCCAGGCTTACTTTAGGATTCAGCTCAGATCTCATCTTCTTTAAGAGGCCTTTTCCTTCTATCCAGCACCTACTTTTTGAGGATTGCCCATTTACACTGAATGCATTTTGTTTGCACATCGTTGTTTTTTTAGTTATCTTACCTTGATTAAACTTTGAGCCTGTATGAGGGTGAGTATTGATGTTGAGGGAGGTGTTTATCAGGACCCCCACCCAATAGTATCAGTGGGCCAGAACAACTAATCACTCACCCCCCTCCCCAGGGAAGACCTATGAGGGAATAAACTCAAAGAGGTTCCCAAACTGGCAAAGCTATAGTGGGGATGTTGAAGGAAGGTGTTGGGGTTCAGTTATGATCTGAAAGAGTTGGATCCCACCCTCAGAGCCAGCATTGTGGAGACAAGTTCCCCATTCCCAAGTTCAAATAGCTTCACCCTTCAAGATGGTGTTTGGAATTAGTCTTCCCCTCAGCCACAAGATCAGTCCTCCTCCCCTCAAAGTAACAGCCCCAAACTACCTCTAATGAACTAATAAAGATTTATTACAAGGATAAGGGAATTCAGGATAACAGATCAAGGGTTATTTGTTGATTTAGAGGGAGGAGGGTACAGGGATAACTTCTCTATCAACTATGAACCCCACAACAAGAGAGCAGTGCTGGTTTCTTCTGTAGCTTGGACTCAGAAATTGACTCTCCCTCTCCTCACAATATCCTATCCTTAACACTAGCTAACAAACAGGGGAATAACTGAAAGGAAGGGGTACAAGATGAATCAAGGAAGAGTCCCCCAAATACCCACTCCCTTCAGAGTCTGGGCACTATGGCCAATTATCGAGCACACCTCTCTTGATTTCTTCTTTATTGGCAATGAAGTCAGTAGAAAGGTTTAGCTGTTGAAACCTCCACATTGCCCCTGAATTTCAGGTTTAGAAGAGCTAAATTTCTGTCCAGATCCACCCAGCCATCCACAACCATCCACCCCAAGCCCACCTGAGAGCTTGAATGAATTCTCCCCTCAATTGGCAGCTGGCCATTGGCAGTTTAGAATCTTCAGAATCTTCACCAAACTCCCTCCTTCACTGGCTCTTCTCAAATAGAACCTCATGAGGCCATATTCAACTCCAATTGCCTGCTCTCCTTTGCAAAATGTAGTCCACACTGTTATAAGCCCTTTGGGGACCAAAACTTTGCTAGGACTTGATATAGTACATGACATATAGTAAATGCTTAACAAATACTAATTGATATTAATTATGATGAACTAGGATGATGAAGAGACTCAAGATGTCATTTGAGGACTGGATGTAGAGAATGGGAATGGTAAGCATAAAGTGGAAAAAGTTCTCTATCCAGTATATCATGCTATCTCATAAATTTTTTGGGCACCTACTATATACTATTAGGTGCTATGCTAAGCACTGAGGATACAAAGCAATGTAAATGCTCCCTGCTCTCAAGGAGTTCATGGTCTCTTAGGGGAAATAGAATGCAAATAACCACAAACAACCCAGAACTTAGTAGAAAATGTGATTTATAAGAAACATAAGAACACAATTATGAAAGATCAATTATAAATGACTCAAATAAAATGACTACTTCTTATATGAGAAAAAGTAATCTATATCCCCTTTAGAATAAGAATGGGTGCCTTGAAATAGCAAATATAGATAGAAGACTTGAGGATGAGTTAAATATAATGGAATGAGATAAAATAATAATAAAATATATCAGGAAGATGTAAAATGGAATGATTATCTCATATAAAAGAGGAATGAGTGGAGGAACTTCAACAGAAGTGATAGAGGGTGGAGAACTGGTAGCACTAACACTCTATTCTCCTCAGAACTGAGTTAAAGGGAGAGCAACAAATACATCTAGAAGGGTACAAGTCTTCTTAACATACAGAGAAATAGAAGAGAAAGGGGATAGGATAAGGGAAGCACTAAGAGAAGGAAGGGTAGATTAAGAGAAAAGTGACAAGAAAGGAATAAGAAAAAGAAGTGATAACTAGAAGGGAGTATATATATCAATAAATGGCAAGGGGTTAGGTGAGGAGCTAAGAAAGGATCTCTTAGCAAAAGCCAAGGGAGGGATTTTTAGAATCAAAGTCATAAAAAATAGAAGGATGTGCCTGGGTAGATAAGAAAGGGACTTTTGGAAAAACAGATAGAATAAGAATCAAAAGAAAAGGGAGAAGGGGAAAGTGAGGGAGGGACACCAATAGACTGTTGGTGGAGGCGTTAACTAATCCAACCATTTTGAAGAACAATTTGGAATTTTACCCTGAGAGTTATAAATTTGTATATATCCTTAGACCTAATATTGCTATGTCTGTTTCCCAAGGAATCAGGGTAAAAGGGAAAAGAACCCATATGCTCCAAAGTATATTTTGTAGCTTTCTTTGTGATGGCAAAGAAAAAGAACTGGAGAGGATGGGTCCATTAATTAGGGAATGGCTAAACAACTTGTTATATATGATTGTGATGGAATACTACTGCATTGTAAGAAACAATAAGCAGTCTAATAAAAAAAACACTTGGAAATAACAGAATGGGATAAAGAACAGCCAAAAGAACATCATACACAGCTACAGAATTAATATAGGAAGAACCAATTATGAATTTTACCTCCAGAGAGTAAACTAAAAGTTGGAAACATGAAAGATTTAATTAGTATGAAAATTTCTGTTTCCCTTTTATGATGTGGGGATGTCGATCAGGGCCTGGGACACTTGTGGATAAATTCTATTAATCAATTAAGACTAAACTTTTCTTTCAAAATAAAAGAGAAATCCAAGGGAAGAGAAGGATGGAAACCATGATTTCACAGACCTACAGACACACATATGGTGTGTCCCTCAGATGTTTAGTTGCAGTTATCTTGCTGGCAGTCCCAGAGTGGTAATCAATCTGAGGTATTCCCAGTGTCCAAAGTAACTGCCCACCCCCATTGGAATGGAAACTATAATCTCCTCAGGAGGGAGTTTGAGATCAAACTAGTCCAGGAATCCCTTGATCCATTCCTCTTACACTAGGAAAATATTAAAGTAGGAGTTAGGAGATCTGGGCTTAAATCCTGTACCATCATTTATTTCTTACATTGCTGAAATGAGTGGGGAAAATTAGATTCAGAAACTAGTTTAATGCTGACATGGGCTGTTTCTCAGTCTCAATTTCTTCATTTATAAAGTAAAGCCAATAATGCATGTATAATATTTATCATAGCCTTGTTATAGGAAAGATGCCTCAAATCTGGGAATATTATTGAAATGTAGAATGGCAGCTCTCTGAGTTTCCTTTTTTTAGCCCCAGCAATTAGCACAGTGTCTGCAATAGAGCATACCCTTAATAAATTCTTGTTGAATGGGAAAAAAGAAAGAAATATCCCACAAGTCCAGTGTCTTGTTTCTTACTTCATCTTCATGTACTCTTGAGATCCTTTGGCTATGTTGGATTCCTCATCATATTTTCTTGAGGTTCATTTTCTTCTCTATCTCATTTTTTTATATGGAAAATGCTTTGTGTTCAGTAACTTAGCTCTGTAATGTTTTGCAAGTTAATGTGCTCTAAATTGACTTACATATTTCTCCATTTGATGAAGTTATTTCTATGTTCAAATTACTTCATTGTGGTGGATATTTTGTCTTGACTAATTTTCTATAAGCAAAAGTAATAGTAAAGTTCTTTCATTTTGTCATTGTATATTATTCCTGAGTAAGCAATTACTTCAGTAAGGTTAAATAGTAGCTTTTTAAAACATAAGCAAAGTTATCTAATTTACATCTCTTCTTCTAATCTGATATTTATCTTGATTTTTGGTCTTAATTGTTGACAGTCTTACTATACACTGACAGCTAACAATTATCTTACCTATAACCAATAATTTTTGCTAGTTAATTTATAATAACAAATTAGAAACTATTTTACTGCATTCCCCCCCCCCCAATTACATGTAGAAACAGTTTTCAACATTTTTCTCTTTTTTTAAATAATTTTTTATTTTTACAAAAATTTTCCATGGTTACATGAGTCATGTTTTTACTTTCCCCTCCACCCCCCTCAACACCCCCGGCCCCTCTGCTGTAGCTAATTCGCATTTCCACTGGTTTTAATTTGTGTGGTCAGTCAAGACTTATTTATACATTATTGATAGTTACATGGGTGTGATCTTTTCAGGTCTACATCCCCAAACATGTCCTCATCAACCCATGTGTCCAAGCAGTTATTTTTCTTCTATGTTTCTACTCCTATAGTTCTTCCTCTGAATGTAGGTAGCGTTCCTTTCCATAAATCCCTCAGAATTGTCTTGGGTCATTGCATTGCTGCTAGTACAGACGTCCATTACACTCGATTTTACCACACTATATCAGTCTCTGTGTACAATGTTCTTCTGGCTCTGCTCCTTTCACTCTGCATCAATTCCTGGGGGTCTTTCCAGTTGACATGGAATTCCTCCAGTTTATTATTCCTTTGAGCACAATAGTATTCCATCACCAACATATACCACAATTTGTTCAGCCATTCCCCAATTGAAAGGCATACCCTTGCTTTCCAGTTTTTTGCCACTACAAAGAGCACAGCTATAAATATTTTTGTGCAAGTCTGTTTATCTATGATCTCTTTGGGGTACAAACCCAACAATGGTATGGATGGATCAAAGGGCAGGCATTCTTTTATAACCCTTTGAGCATAGTTCCAAATTGCCATCCAGAATGGTTGGATCACTTCACAACTCAACCAGCAGTGCATTAATGTCCCAATTTTGCCACATCCCCTCCAACATTCATTACTCTCCCCTGCTATCATTTTAGCCAATCTGCTAGGTGTGAGGTGGTACCTCAGAGTTGTTTTAATTTACATTTCTTTAATTATTAGAGATTTAGAACACTTTCTCATGTGCTTATTGATGATTTTGATTTATCTGAAAATTGCCTATTCATGTCCCTTGCCCATTTATCAATTGGGGAATGACTTGATTTTTTATACAATTGATATAGCTCCTTGTATATTTGAGTAATTAGACATCTGTCAGAATTTTTTGTTATAAAGATTTTTTCCCAGTTTGTTGTTTCCCTTCTGATTTTGGTTGCATTGTTTTTCTTTGTACAAAACCTTTTTAATTTAATATAATCAAAATTATTTATTTTACATTTTGTAATTTTCTATAACTCTTGTTTGGTTTTAAAATCTTTCCTTTCCCAGAGATCTGACAAGTATACTATTCTGTGTTCACCTAATTTACTTACAGTTTCCTTCTTTATATTTAAGTCTTTCACCCATTCTGAATTTATCTTGGTGTATGGTGTGAGATGTTGATCTAAAGCTAATCTCTCCCATATTGTTCTCTAATTTTCCCAGCAGTTTTTGTCAAATAGTGGATTTTTGTCCCAAAACTTGGGCTCTTTGGGTTTATCATACACTGTCTTGCTGACATCACTTATCCCAAGTCTATTTCACTGATCCTCCCTTCTATCTCTTAGCCAGTACCATATTGTTTTGATGACCGCTGCTTTATACTATAGCTTACTATCTGGTACTGCTAAGCCACCTTCTTTCACAGTTTTTTTCATTATTTCCCTTGATATTCTTGATCTTTTGTTCTTCCAAATAAATTTTGTTATAGTTTTTTTCTAATGTAGTAAAAAAGGTTTTTGGTAGTTTGATAGGTATGGCACTAAATAAGTAAATTAATTTGAGTAGAATGGTCATTTTTATTATGTTAGCTCGTCCTACCCATGAGCACTCAATGTTTTTCAAATTGTTTAGATCTAGTTTTAATTGTTTGGAAAGTGTTTTGTAGTTATATTCATATAATTCCTGTGTTTGTTTTGGTAGATAGATTCTTAAGTATTTTATATTGTCTAGGGTGATTTTAAATGGTGTTTCTCTTTCTACCTCTTGCTGCTGTGATGTGTTGGAAATATATAGAAATGCTGATGATTTACGTGCATTTATTTTGTATCCTGCAACTTTGCTAAAGTTGTTGATTATTTCTACGAGCTTCTTAGTTGATTCTCTAGGATTTTTTAAGTAGACCATCATATCATCTGCTAAGAGTGATACCTTGGTCTCCTTGTTGCCTATTTTAATTCCTTCAATTTGTTTTTCTTCTCTTATTGCTACTGCTAGTGTTTCTAGAATAATGTTAAATAATAGAGGTGATAATAGGCATCCTTGTTTCACACCTGATCTTATTGTAAAGGCTTCTAATTTATCCCCATTGCATATTATGCTTGTTGATAGTTTAAGATATATACTGTTTATTATTTTTAGGAAAGGACCTTCTATTCCTATACTTTCTAGTGTTTTCAGTAGGAATGGATGTTGTATTTTGTCAAAGGCTTTTTCAGCATCTATTGAGATAATCATGTGGTTTTTGTTGGTTTGCTTGTTGATATGGTCAATTATGTGGATGGTTTTCCTAATGTTGAACCATCCTGGCATTCCTGGTATAAATCCCACCTGATCATGATGAATAACCCTTTTGACCATTCACTGGAGTCTTTTTGCTAGTATTCTTTTTAAGATTTTTGCATCTATGTTCATTAAGGAGATTGGTCTGTAATTTTCTTTCTCTATTTTTGATCTGCCTGGCTTTGGAATCAGTACCATATTTGTGTCATAAAAGGAGTTTGGTAAGACTCCTTCTTTGCTTATTATATCAATAATTTGTATAGTATTGGGATTAATTGTTCTTTGAATGTTTGATAGAATTCACTTGTGAATCTATCAGGCCCTGGTGATTTTTTCTTAGGGAGTTCTTTAATGACCTGTTAAATTTCTTTTTCTGATATTGGATTATTTAAGTATTCTATTTCTTCTGCTGTTAATCTAGGCAATTTATATTTTTGCAAATATTCATCCATATCAACTAGATTACTGAATTTATTGCTATATAATTGGGCAAAATAGTTTTTAATGATTGTCTTAACTTCTTCTTCATTAGAGGTGAGGTCTCCCTTTGATAGTATTAATTTGGTTTTCTTCTTTCCTTTTTTAAATTAGATTAACCAGTACTTTGTCTATTTTATCTGTTTTTTCAAAATACCGGCTTCTAGTCTTATTTATTAATTCAATAGTTCTTTTACTTTCAGTTTTATTAATTTCTCCTTGGATTTTTAGTATTTCTAATTTAGTTTTCATCTGAGGATTTTTAATTTGTTCATTTTCTAGTTTTTAAAGTTGCATGCCCAATTCATTAACCTCTGCCCTCCCTAATTTGTTAATATATGCACTCAGTGATATCAATTTTCCCCTTAGAACTGCTTTGGTTGCATCCTATAAGTTTGGGTAAGATGTCTCATCATTGTCATTGTCTTCAATGAAATTATTAATTGTTTCTGTGATTTGTTCTTTCACTAGATTATTTTGGAGAATCGTATTATTTAATTTCCAACTAGTTTTTGGTTTGCCTCTCCATGTATTTTTTTTGAATTTAAACATTTATTAATAATCATTTTTAACATGGTTACATGATTCACCCCCTGCACTCCCCTCACCCATGGCCAATGCACATTTCCACTGGTTTTATCATGTGTCCTTGATCAAGACCTATTTCCAAATTGTTGGTGGTTGCATTGGTGTGGTAGTTTCGAGTCCACATCCCCAATCATGTCCACCCCGACCCATGCATTCAAGCAGTTGCTTTTCTTATATGTTTCCTCTCCTGCAGTTCTTCCTCTGAATGTAGGTAGCGTTCTTTACCATACATCCCTCAGAGGTGTCCTGGATCATTGCATTACTGCTGGTACAGAAGCCCATTACATTCGATTTTACCACACTATATCAGTCTCTGTGTACAATGTTCTTCTGGCTCTGCTCCTTTCGCTCTGCATCAGTTCCTGGATGTCTCTCCAGTTCACCTGGAACTCCTCCAGTTTATTATTCCTTTTAACACAATAGTATTCCATCACCCACATATACCACAGTTTGTTCAGCCATTTCCCAATTGAAGGACACACCCTCCTTTTCCAGTTTGTTGCCACCACAAAAAGCACAGCTATAAATATTTTCGTACAAGTCTGTTTATTTATGATCTCTTTGGGGTACAAACCCAACAATGGTATGGATGGATCAAAGGGCAGGCATTCTTTTATAACCCCTTGAGCATGATTCCAAATTGCCAACTAGAATGGCTGGATCAGTTCACAACTCAACCAGCAATGCATTATTGTCCCAATTTTGCCACATCCCCTCCAGCATTCATTACTCTCCCCTTCTTTCATTTTAGCCAATCTGCTAGGTGTGAGGTGATACCTCAGAGTTGTTTTGATTTGCATTT
>NC_058130.1:650458055-650526045 GCF_016433145.1 Gracilinanus agilis
TTTTTTCCTTTCCTTGTCCTGCTGGTTCCAGCAGATGTATTTAATGATCTTTGATAAAAGATCTTCCCCCCAGGGGCAAAGGTTTGTAGTTACTTTCTCTGCCCTTAGAAGACTTCTCAGTCTGTCCAATTGTTGGGATTAATTCTGTATTGATTGGATTAATCTGCCCTGAGGCTAAAACCTCAAAACCTGGAGGGGAAGGAAAAACAAACAAACAAACAAACAACCCAAAAAAGGTGGGGTGACAAGAAGGAGCGTTTTCTCTGAACTGAGCTCTCCAGCAGTGGGGTCCCCCTGTGCTATCTACTGTGTTTGATCTGGTTTTCTTTCCTCTTGAAGCCCTGCATTCTCTATTTCGGTATGAGGAAGCCAAGCCCTCTGGGCTCTGGGGTTTGGCTCTCTCTAAGCCACCATCTTCTGGGCATTTTTGCTGTGTTTCTCTGGTTTTCTCCTCTTCAGTGCCTGTGTTTGACTCCCTGAGTCCTATGTCAGCAAGGCCCTCTCTCATGACCAGGGCACCCTCCGGCCCCGAGATTTCCTCGGCCACTGGAGAAGCTGCACAGCAGGTGGGGGAGGCGTCTTGGGATCCTGGGATTCCCCCTTCTATGCCCTCAGTCCCAACAGTTCAAGAATTGAAGCCTTTTTCTTGGTGTACCTCTTTAGTTGTGCTGCAGTAGGGTTCCCCCTGCTCTGTCCTGTTATTAGATTTGGTCCTCTTTCTTCTCAAAGCACATTGTTTTCTATCTCAGTGTGTAAGGGTTCGGAGGCTTTAAGATTTGTTCTGTCTACGCCGCCATCTTCCCGGAACTCAGAAACTCTCTGGAACTCAGAAACTCTCAACATTTTTCAAAGAATATTGAGTCTTGAATTCTCTCCTTCTTTCTCTTTCCCATAACTCCCTTGAGATGGTAAGTAATCTCATATAGAGTTTACATGTATAATCATGTAAAATATTTCTCTATATTAATCTTTTTGTGGAAGGAAGCTCAAATAGAAAAAAATTAAGAACATGAAAAAGTTTGATTTGGTCTGGATTCAGACTCAGTTATTTTCTGTTAGTAGATGACATTTTTTATCATGACTCCTTTGGGATAGTTTTGAATCATTGTATTGCTGAGAATGGCAATTATTCACAGTTATTCAATGTAAAGTATATTTGTCACTGTGCAATGTCTTCCTGGTTCTACTTATTTCACTCTGTTTCAATTTGTATAAGTCTTTCCTGGTTTTTCTGCAGGCCTCCTGCTTGTCATTTCTTATAGCACAATAGTATTTCATTGCAATCATATACTATAACTTACTCAGCCATTCTGCAATTGATGGGTATCATCTCACTTTCCAAATCTTTGTCCCCTTAAAAATAGCTGCTTTAAATATTTTTGAACATATAGGTTCTTAATTTAAAAAAAAATTGGGATATAAGGATAGTAATGATATCATTGGATCAAAGGGTATGGTTTTATAGCCCTTTGGGCATAGGTACAAATTACTATCTTGAATGACTGAATCAGTTCACAATTCCCCCAACAATGCATTCCTATCCTAGCTTTCCCACATTCCTTTCAAATTTTCTCATTTTCCTTTTCTGTCATAAAGACCAATATCAGAATTGTTTTAATTTGCATTTCTCTAATTAATAATGATAAAGCATTTTTGCATGACTATAAAGAACTTTAATTACTTTTGTTGAGAACCAACTCTTTATATCCTTTCATCATTTATCAACTGGGGAATGACTTGTATTCTTAATATTCAACTCATTTTTCTAATTATTTGAGAAATGAGGTCTTTATTAGACAGACTTGCAGAAAGTTTTACATCATTATGATTACCATGTACTACCTTCCATCGTATTTATACTTGGTTAGTTTCTGATCTCCACCTCCCCCAATTTTCCCTCTTTTCTAAAAGCCTTACTCCCCTTCTTATCCCTTTCCCCTCCTATTTTCCTATAGGGTAAGATAGCATTTTATACTCAATTGATTGTGTATGTTCTTCCCTCATTGAGACAATTATGGTGAGAGGAAGATGCTCTTCTTCCTACCTCCCCTATCTTCCTTTCTGTGAATGCTCTTTCATGCTTCTTTTAAGTGCAATAATTTATCCCAAATAGAATAATTTTCCCTTTCTCCTTCTCCCAATGCATTCCTCTTTCCTATGCCTAAAATTTATTTTTTATATTATTCTATCATATTCAACTCATACTTTCATCCTTTATCTATCTATACTCCTTTTAACTGCCCTAATAGTGACAAATTTCTTTGGCCTTACAAAAAACAGCTCCTCATGTACGGACGTATACAGTTTAACTTTATACTAAATGCCTGTGCTCTTGTCTTTTATTAATCCCAAGCTCTCTTTACCCCCTGGAACTGTGACCAGGGGACCCCTGTGGCTATAAGTGCTAGTGTATGTTGATGTTCCTCCTCATGCTGTGACTGCATCCCAGGTTCTGCACATGGACAATGAGGGAAGAGTCTTACACCCATAACCAGCAAAGGGATCCCTTTAATCTTTTTCTGAAGAATTGTCCAACTCTCCTTACCCTCTATGGCTGAAGAGTTTCAGAAGGTTTGGCTGCTGTTTCAGTTGTGCCCATAGCCTGCTGCCTCGGTGGGGCCTGTCCTAGTGTACTGTGCTTCACCTCCTCCCCAATGTAGTAGATCCCTTATACCCTTCTAAGTTGTTTTGGGCTGAAAAATTACTTCACCTTGTCATTTTTTGTGACTTATGCTGCTCCAGAATTCATTTTGAGGCATTATGTCATTGTTTTTTGGAGGGTAATTTGGTAGAAATCATATGGATCCTTATACCTTCTCTATCGTCTTGGTTCTTCTCCACCTCAAATTTTTCATATCCTGAGCAGTATCTACAGGAATCTCTTCTTGAATAAACTATTAATGCTATATAGGATTCTTAATAGACCATTAAAAAATTTCATTTCCTGGTTACATACCCTTTTTTAAAACAATGTTTAAAACATTTAATTTAAAACAACAAACAAAACATTGGACCTTGAATTAGGAAGGTCTGAGTTCAATTGCAGCCTCAGACACTTATGAGCTCTGTCACTTTTGGCAAGTCATTTAATCTCTTAGTTTCCTCACTTGTAAAAAAGGTGACAATATTAACACCTCCCTCAAAGGGTTTTTGTGAAGATCCAAAAAGATACTCATTGTAAATTGCTTGTCATGTTGCCTTATAATCTATCAATATCCATCAATAAACATTTTTAGTGCCTACCCAATGCCAGGCACTGTGAGAAGTGCTGGGGATACTGAAAGGGGCAAAGGATAATCCTTGCCTTCAAGGAGCTTTCAATCTAATCTGGAGAACATGTAAACAAATATATAAAAAACAAGACATTATAACAGAGGGAAGGCACTGAAATTAAGAAAGTTTGGGAAAGATTTCCTGTAGGAGATGGGATTTAATTGGGACTTAAAGGAATCCAGAGACTTAAGTAATTAGAGCAGCCAGAGTAAATGTCTAGAGCTAAAAGATGAGTGTTTTATTTGTGGATCAGGCAAGGAGTCACTATCACAGGATCAAAGAATACATTTTGGAAAGAAAGGCATAAGAATACTGGAAAGATAGGAAGGGACTCAGATATAAAGATCCAGTAATCTCAAGTGGAGCATTTCATATTTGCTTCAGGAACTAATAAAGGGCCAATGGAATTTATTGAATGGAGTGGGGGTGGGATGACATGATATATTAAGCACATAATAAATACTTATTTTCTTCCTTCTTAACCTGTCAGCTCCAGTTTCCTCATATGCAATATAGAGATAATGAAAGCATATACCTTCTAAATTTATTATGAAAATAAAATGAGATATTTGTAAAATTCTTTACACTTTTAAAAATACTATACAAATGTTAGCTATTAATATTTTAACACCACTTTAAATCATGTGCAATTATGTCTCACTTTTGTATTGATGTTGACAGAGTAACAGAAAAGGATGTACATGTACCTGTATGTGAAATGGATGATTATGGTGTAACAAATCCCAAAATTTAAAATCTATAAACAGTAAATCAAGTAGTTGACATTCTAATGTGAGATTCTTTCTAATGATCACTGGGCTTATGTACTACAAATACTAGAGCAAGTGAGCATATCAACATAGATATATGAATTCTTACACTGAAATGAGAAGATAGCTGGAAATGCAAATGAAGGAGTAGGGAGATATTATTTCTTTGTGTGCCCATAAGCAACAAGAAACATTGGATTATAGGATGCTATGTATGCTACTGTGGAAAATAAAGTGACCATAGCAAATATCTCTAATAAAGGCCTCACTTTTTCCATATATAGAGAGAACTGAGTCAAATGTATAAGAGTATAAGTCATTCTTCAATTGATAAATAGTCAAAAGATATAAACAGTTATTAGACAAAAAATTAAAACAATTTGTAATTAGATGAAAAATAATCCAAATCACTATTAATTAGAGACATGCAAACTAAAATAATTCCAAAGTACTACCTCATATCTATTAGACTAGCTAATATGATGAAAAAAGGAAAATGATAAATGTTGCAGGGGATGTGGGAAAATTGAGAGACTAGTATATTGTTGGTGGAGGTATAAAGTGATATAACCATTCTGGAGAGTAATTTGGAATTATGCCCGAAGTGTCACAGAATCGTTCATACCCTTTGACCCAGCAATGCCGATAGAGATAAAAAATTGAGGAAGTGGACTTACTTGTACCTAATTTTTTGTCACAACAAAAAGAAAGTCTTTTTGTTGTGACAAAAAAATTAGAAGCTGAGAGGCTATCCATCAATTGCATAATGGCTGAACAAGTTGTAGTATATAACTGTAATGGAATATAAAGACTTATATGAAGTGATACAAAGTGTAGTGATCAGAACCAGAACATTGTACACAGTGACAGCAATAATAAATGATGATCAACTATGAATGACTTCACTATTATCAGCAGTGCAAGAATCTAAAACAACTCCATTAGACTCATGTTGAAAAAAGTCATCCATCACCACAGAAGAAACTGGTGGAGTCTGAATCAAGATTGAAGCATACCATTTTTTACTTTATTTCCTTCATGAGATTTTTCTTGTATAAATGACAAATAGAAATATGAATTGCATGATAGCACATATATAACATATCATACTACCTACCATTTTGTGGAGGGAGGAGGAGAGGAAAGAACACAGCTCACAAAATGTCACAAAACCATTATTAAAAACTGTATCTTTATGTAATCTGGAAAAGAAAAATGTAATAAAATTTTTAAAAAGAAAAGGGACTATGTACTAGTGAGACCATATTTATTTTCTTTATACGGGTTTTTGTGATCTTTCAAAATGCATTTTTCTAGAAGTCATACCAGTAGAATATAAACCTTTTGATGTCAGTGGCTGTTATGTTTTTGTCTTTGTTTTTCTATCACTTAGCTCAGTCTCTTGCTTTGTAGTAGGAACTTAATAAATTTTTTTTAATTGAATTGAATTAAGTTCTTCATACTTAGGCTGATCCTCAGGTGACAAAAATTCCCTCTCTTGGCCCATATTTTAAAATTTTCTTCTTAGTGGCATATTGATTCTTTGGATATCTAGCTCTTGAGAATATCAGGTCTTCTTTTTGAAGCATTTGAGTAGAACTTTTGTGGAGGAGACTAATAAAAGTATAAATCAACATTAAAAAGTTGATCAATATCTTACTTATGAGAAATATCAGGAAAAATCATTTTATTGAATTTAATATAGAGTAAGTATAGTAGATGGAAATCAACAGAAAAAACACATAAAGCAAACAACAGGCTAATAGCAAGATTTTTTTTTATACCATGGTATTTTCTGGTTTGCTCTGAAAATTCTCTACTGAAAAAAAAGTATTGACTTGATCTTGGTATTAGAAACAATATGGTGAAGTGGAAAGAATACAGTAGTTGGAATCAGTAGACTTTGAATTCTGGATCTGTATCACTTTGGGCAGTTACTTAAACTTTTTAAGCTTCAGTTTTCTCAAGTGTAAAATGTGGGGGTTGAACCAAATTATCCCCAAAGTCCCTTCTAGCTCTAAATCCTGGCTACAGAGGAGATTTTAATCTAACTTAATATTTTCTTATAACTTCACATAATTATTTCTATTCATTTCATTACAGATTATATGTTCATTTAAGTATTACACTAAGCTTTTATAGATAAAATTAAATCATTCTGCTTGAAATCTCTGAGATTACACTTAATTAAGGATTTAATTATTTTGACATTTAAGTTTTTATTGATTTCATTAAAAGATTGAGAATTACACTGGATGAATTTTATACTTTTGACTTTAGGTGATGAAGTCATATAATCTTATAAGTAGGACAATTTTCATTCATTGCATAATTGTTCGATTTATAAAACCATATCCATCATCCAAACCATTTCTTGTTTATAAATTATGGTATAAAAGTTAAGAATAATTTGCACAGTGTCTCTTGGAAAATTCTTATACCCATTCATGGCTGCCACAACTTTGATTAAGGGTCCTTTCCTGCTCCCTTCACTTCTTTGTTTGAATTACCTTTAACTGTGGTGTGCCAGTTCAAAAAATATTAACTCACTTCTTTCTATTCTTTTTCCTTCTTCTAAGAAAATTTTCTCTAACCTTCCTCTGTTAAATTAATTCATAGATATTCCCGTTTCTTCTCTCAATGACTCTTAGCTAAAGTAATATTTCTAAGAGACAATATTCTTGACTCCTTAAAGCATATAAATATTAATTTATCACACTTAAAATTTCCATATTAAATGGAACTTTAATGATTATTAAGTTTTTTAAAACTAAAATTTCATTTTAAGGGTTAATCTCTGATTTCTTTGGAGGATTGATTTAAAATCTGATATTTCTAAATATCCATCATTTTCAGGAGGAATATTCAATGACTTTGGGGGATGTTAGTTCGATGTACCAACTGATTAACTTTGTTTTTTGGGTAGGTTAACCCAGCATTTTCTTTTATTTCTCATTTATGAGTAATCCTGTACACTTCATATTGGTGTTTGATGATCTGTGAATCATCTAAACACTAAGAGCTTGATGATGGATTTTTAAATAGAATTAAATAGAAATTCCTCTTTGGATTCTTAAGATTTTCGATTTCTGTTCTTTGTCTTGTACCTTTAGGCAATTTTCTTTTACAATTTCCTGAAATATGATGGAATATGAAGTGCCTCTTCCTATAACTAGGCTGTTTCAATTTAACTCTGAGGAAGGCCAGAATATATACATCTTTAGTGTCTCCACTTCATACCTTCTGCCAAAGAGGCTTTGGTTGCTGCCAGGAAGAGAAACAGGAGCTTGGAATCAGCTACTCTTCATATTCAGAGACAGAGAGAGAGAGAGAGAGAGAGAGAGAGAGAGAGAGAGAGAGAGAGAGAGAAGGTAATGGGCTAGAATTCTATCTTTCTTTTCACTTACATGAGGTTAGTCTAGGAAATGAAGTTTTCAGGTTCAGTCTAAACTCTGGATTACTAGTCCATAATGAGGAAAGGTATCTCAAAATTTATATTCAAGGCTTGACTCCCTTCTCACCAAAGTGCAGCACTTTATTTTTACTCTATGTGCATCATTAATTTTTTAAATGTTTTTTTTGTAAACTACATATTTTTGGGTTCTAGCTTTTGGTCCTTCCTGTTGCTATGTGTCCATTTAATGTCCATTTATTAATAGTTATGTATTTCCCTTTAATCTGTTTCCTCCCACTGTTTTTCCTCTCCCTGTGTCTCTGTCTCTCTCCATATTTGATATCTCTCCTTGAGATCTAGTTTATTTCTGACTACAAACCTCCTAATCTACACACCTTTCTAAGAGATCTTCCTTAATCCTACCTCATGTAACCTTGTTTCTCAATAGTTAAGAAGGCTTTTATACCCAAATAGATGTATATGTTATTTCCTTTTTAACCCATTTCAAATAACAGTAATGTCCCCCATACAGCCTGCCCTTCAACCATCTTCCCTTTCACTGTAAATTTCTTCTATTCATACATCTTTTGTATAAGATGACTGACTCCATTTTACTTCTCCCCACCCAGTTTTATTTTTTAGGATCATCCCATCATAATCAACTCAAACCCATGCCCTCTATTTATATTTACTATTTCTAAATACTCCAATAATATAATTTTTAAGAGTTACACATATTTTTCTATATAGGATAGCAGTTTATTTAATCTTATTAAACCCTCATGATTAGACTTTCATGTTTCCCTTGTTATTTTTTCACTGCTTTTTATATTAGTCAAATTTTCTGTTCAGTTATATTTTTTTCCTTTAAGAAAGTCTGAATTTCCTTTAGTTCATTAAATATCCATGTTTACCTTCCAAGATTACACATAGCCTTCTTAGGATGACTATTCTTGGTTGCAAACACAGCTCCCATATTCATTGGAATATCATATTCCAAGCCATTCAGTCTTTTAATGTAGAAGCTGTTAAATATTGTGTTATCCTGTCTGTAGTTCCACAGTATTTGAATTATTTCTTTCTAGCTGTTCATAATAGTTTGAAACTTAGCTATAATATTTCTGAGGGTTTTCATGTGGTAATCTCTTTCAGGAAGTGATTGGTGAATTTTTTTCAATTTCTATTTTCACTCTACTCCTAAAACTTCAGAGTAATTTTGATAATGATTTCTTGAAGTAAAATATGTAGACTATTTTTTAAAATCATGACTCTCAGTTAATACAACTATTCTTATATTATCTTTCCTTGATCTGTCTTCAGTTTTTCTAATGAGATATTCTATATTGTCTTCTTTTTATCACTCTTTTGATTTTGTTTTATAATTTCTTAGATTTTTGAAAGTTATCTTCCCCTTGCCAAACTTTAATTTTTAGGAAGTTATTTTGTTTAGTAAGTTCTTAAAACTATTTTTCTAATTGTTTGACCTTTTTTGCATATTTTTCTTGCATTAATCTCACTTCTCCCCTTTTTTCCCTTTAGTTTTCTTATTTGATTTTTAAAGTCCTTTTAAGCTCTTTTGAGAATTCTTTATTTTTGACCTTTGACCTAAACTTTTCTTTTCTTTTTTTTTTTGGCCTTTGACCATTTTACTCTTTATGACTACCTGTTTTGACTTCATTGTCTTCTTCTGAGTTTGAATCTTGATGTTCTCCATCACCATAGTATCTATGATCAGGCTCTTTTTCTGTTATTTGATGATGCTCATTATTTCAGTCATTTCAAATTTTTTATGATCTGATTTGGGGCTTTCCTGGCAAAGATACTAGAGTATCCACTAACCATATGGTTAAGAAACAGACTTTTGATTTGTTACTAATTTGGAACTGGATTCAATTAAAAAGCACGAACTGGTCAAAGCAAATATCTCTCTTTATTATTGACTGCATTTGAGTGAAGTGGCAAGGATTTTAAGTGCCCAGTTGGGGAAAAATTCACTGTTATCAGAAAGTTCTTAAAGTAAGTTCAACAAACATACACACACACACACACACACACACACACACACACACACACACACACACACTCTCTCTCTCTCTCTCAGTACTGAAGGCACATTGGCCAATCCCCTATTATATCTACTTTTACTTTGTTCTACTTATTTCTGTTTCAGAATGATAAAGGGGAACTGGTTTAGAAACAACCTGCTACTCACTGTTGGGATATCCTTTCTGTTTTAAATTTCTCTACCATAGCTTTTTATGACCTGTATTTTTCTAAAGAAATGTGAAAGTAGTTCAAGGATTAAAGAGTAATTATTTTAATGGTTATGTCATTATACCAATTTCAGGTGTTTTTTTTTTTCCTACCCTGGATCTTGTTTCTAACTCTAAAACTTGATGCTCCTTATTTCTTTGCTTCCCTAAGATATAAGGTCAGTAACAAATGATAGTACTATATACTTTATCCATAGTACCTTTCAGATAGGAAGTGTTCAATAAATACTTAATGTAAATATTTTTATGAATTGAAATGTTGAAACCTATTTTTCATATCAAGGGGAAGTGAAAAATTGCTCTCATTGAACAAATGGCTAAAAATAACCTAAATGCCTCTTCTAGCTATGCTCCAATGAATGGTATAGTTGCATGCTTCAGATTTATGGTATGGTCTCCTGTAATTAGAGTATTCGGTTTAGTCAGAAGGCTTGAGTTTGAAGTGTGGCTTTGCCATGAGTAGCTGTTAGAGGTTGGAATCAGATGATCTCTCCTATTCCTTCCAATTAGTACAATGCCTGGCACGTAAGTGCTTAATAATTACTTAACTTGACTTAAATTAGGAATATCTTAAAAAGGGCCAAGAAAAGGTTCATGTCTGTTTGCTATCCTTCCTACAATATAATAATTGTGCTTACGCCATCCATCATGCACTTATTATATAGCTGTAGTTTTCACTGAATGTTACTCTAATCTACTTGACTAGTAACCTATGTAGGTGGAAAAGAGTTATATTAATTAACAGAAAACAGCTGAAAATAATGCATGACAAGAAACAGTTTTCTCTAGTGGTCTAAAGAGCCCCCTGGTGGTACCATCCTAAAAACCTAACTTACAGAGAACAGAGGCCAATGAACAAGAGTGATATTTTCTTTGCAAACCATCTTGGCCAAAACTATTTCTTTACCAGTAAAGTTGGCAAATATGTTACAGAGCTGAATCATAATCTGACATTTTAAGATGTGTTTAGAGACTACTTTTCAGAGAAAGAAGAGTTAGGAATGGCCATTTAACCAGATTAAAAAAGCAGATAGCAATTTTGCCATTCATTTGGAAAAAAGATTTTTTTCTTGGTAAAAAAGTGGCTAATGGAAAAGAAAGATTGCATTTGGAAGATTTTTTTTAGCCATACATTACAGCCTTACTTTAGGTGGCATTTTTACCTGTTCTTTCCCAGAAGGAATAAGTGCTTCCAAGCTGTTTGGGCATTCAAAGTCCCACAAATCACAGAGCACCAAAGAAAAACATCTCAAACTGTCCAAAAAAAGAGTAGATGACTTAATGAGGCTTTTTCATCTCCAATATATGTGAAACATATTATTTAGTAATACATCATTGACTAATATGTAATTTGAAGTAAATTAATATTTTAAGCAGAAGAGAAAAAGAAGTATTTTAATTCTTCATTCCTATGCAGTTGGTATGGAATGTTCTGTGTTTCCATAGCATTCTTGCTCTGTGGTCTGGTTTAGGCAGAAAAGAGATAATTCTTTGGTTAGGTCTTTTGGAGACTTTTGTTGTTCAGGGATCAATTTGGGTAGTTCACAGTAAATCTCTTTTTCTCAGGTTCACAATATGTGTTGTACTATTTAATACTTTTCCCACTAGAATATCATATAAGTGTTAATGAGAAAGTATCTGTGTAAATTTACTTGATACGGGGATTTTGAGCAATGATTTACTTAGTACACCTGAGAGCAGCATCCTTAGGAGTCATATGTAGGGATATACCTGGAATATTATTTCACCTGGCTTAGAGAATGGGTGAACACCATTGATAGTTCTTTGTAATTTCCATACATATATGGAAATTACATATAATATATAATTAATCATATATATATATATATGAGAATGGATAGAGCTTTCAAATATCATGATAGTGATCCATAGGAATAGGGGACGTATGTGTTCAAGGCAACTCATGGGTTGGTCCAGAGTGGGTCTCAGCATTCTTTTTCTTTCTCCATCCTCACAAAGTTCCCTGATGCACATGACATCTTCATGGAACAAATGACCTCTTCCTGAGCTGAAATCACTCCCCTGCAGGGTTAGGCTATTCTGCTGCTTATCCAAGCTACTCACTCTGATGCCACTTCTCTGATGGCTGGGATGCTTTACTGCTGGATCACTCTGCTCAAATGCTCACCTAGATCCCTTCACTGCCAGGAGACTATTGAACTCTTTAAGAAAGAGCAGCGATTCTTAGCTTGGGATTTGTAGCAGTTTCTCCAGTTCTGCCTCCTTGGCTTTCACCTCCTAGGCAGCAAGTGTGGAAATACAGAGAAAAGCACATTTTTATTTCTTTCTAATATGATTCAAGGTCTTTACTTAACAAAACAACCCAAAATATTCCTGGTTCAATGCTGGTTCTCCTCAATGAGAGATCTTCACTTTAATTTGTGGTGATCAACCAGTACATTTACCAAATCCTCATCTATTCTGTCTAGACCATAATCAGGCAACAGACTTCTGGTCAATAATCACAAAATAGTTCTGGAGTTCAAGATTCCTAGTTTTAATGCTAATGTTCTCCTGTTGACTAATGAGCAGTTGGTAAACAAATCACCGAGACAATTTTGAAATGAGTAAGTGCATCATCTTTCTTTTCATTTTTTAATATCCACATCTCATATGCATTTTTGTATTTCCTTCTTTCAATCAACAAAATTGCTGGTTTCCAAAGGACAGACCATTACATGTGTGATTAAAAACATTTTTGTTGTTATTTTGTTGTTGTTGTTGATTTTTTTGGCTTTTTTAGTCACATCTAATTTTTCATGAGCCAATTTGGGGTTTTCTTGGCAGATACTGAAGTGGTTTGCCATTTCCGTCTCCAGTTCATTTTAGATGAGAAGTTTAGATGAGAAGGATTAAGGGCCTTGCCCAAAGTCACACAGCTAGTAAGTATCCAGGGCTAGATTTGAACTCATGGTCCTGACTCTAGGCCCAGTGCTCTACCTACTATGCCACCTAGCTGTCTTATTGTTATTACTTAATATCATATTAAATAAAATACTACTTCAGTAAACACACTATGGGCATTTCCACTAATAATGACAGTCACACTCTATAATTAGAATATATGGGAAATTCTTCTATTTCTCAATTCAGGTCATTGCCTTATCTCCAGCTAACAGTTGGGGAGTTGCCCAGAGCACTGGAAAGTTAAGTTTTTTGCCAAAGACTGCATAGTCCATATGCCAGATGCAGGAATCAAGTCTAAGTTTTCTTGGCTTCAAGATCAAATCTCCATATAGTAGGCCCTGCTTTCTCTATTTGCTACAAATCATTTGTGCAGTGGCAAGAAAAAATAAAATTCTTGGGATCCTCCCAATTTTACCTTCTCACATGTCTCAGATATGTCCCTTTCTCTCTTCTTCTCTGCACCTTTGTGTAGTCACTAAACACTTGGATTATTATAACAGCCTATAAATTAGTTTGCATGTTTCTCTATCAGCTGTCAAACTGATCCTCTCAAAGTACTTATCTGCTGTGCTACCTTCCCTTCTGTACCCCACCATTTGTGAAACCCCAGTGGCTCCTTATAACTTCCAAGATAAAATATAAAATCTTCTATTTGGCTTCCCAACCTTGCTCCTCCTACCATGCCAGTCTTCTTATTCCTTATGTCCCCTTAGATACTCTTTAATTAATTGACCTTCATTGCTCCTCCTTTTATAAGACACTCTACCTTTGAGCTTTGGGGATTTTCTCTGGCTCTCTTCCATTCCAGGAACACTCTCCTTCCTTACCTCAGGCTCCTGTCTTCCCAGACTCACTTCAAGTCTTCAGTCAAGTTGTACCTTCTATATGAAGGCTTTCTTGGTCCTCATTAAGTATCATGCCTCCTCTCTGAAACTACCTCTCTTTTATCCTGAATAAAACTTGTTTGTATATAGTGGTTTACATGTGGTCTCCTCCATTAAAATGTAAGGTCCTAAGGGCAGAGATAGCACGCTGTCTGACACATAATAGGTGCCTAATAAAGGCTTGTTCATTGAAATTATAGCTATCCTTAAGTATCTGAAAGGCTATCATATGGAAGGGAGATTAGGCTTCTTAAACTTGATCTAAGAGACAGAACTAGAAAGAATAGTTGGAAGTTGCAAAAATCTGACCTTAATAAATTAGTTAACATTTTAAGTTTAGTAAAGTGCTTTACCTATAGCAATATTCCAAGGTAAATTGAATATTATTGTGGCAGTTAGGTGGAGCAGTGGAAAGAGTTCTGGATCTGGATTCAGGAAAATTGGAATTCAAATCAATCTTCAAACATTTACCAGCTGTAGAGCCCTGGGAAATTCACTTAACCCCTCTTTGGCTCACTTTTCTCATCTGTAAAAAAGGGATAATAATGTCTGCCCCCCAGGGTTGATGTAAAGATCAAATGAAACAATAACTTAAAGACCTTAATATAGTGCCTGGCATATAGCAAGAGCTATATAAATGTTTATTGTTAACTTATTATCCAAGATCCTGGGAATTCAAGTGGCCACACAGGTAGCAACTGTACAAGACAGAAATCCATCCCACATCAAAGGAGAAAATATTTGTGAAGCACTTAGCCCAGTGTATGCTTATTCCCTTCCCTTCCTTTCCCCAAATGTCCTAACTCTAAGTCCAACTCTCTTTGCATGACAACATACTGCTATTTGATAGAACAAACAAAAATTTCAAAAGTCAAGTTCAGGTTCCTGAGGAGGTAGTGTGTTCTTCTTTTCTATAGACCTTCAAGTGAAGATAGGATGACTACTTGAAAGGGATATCTTCAAGAACATTCTTCATCAGATATAATTTGGACCAAGGTACCTCCAAATCCCATGATTCTGTGATAATAGAACTTAAGCTTTTATAGTTCTTTATAACGATGGAAAATAATCTTGCACATGAATGAACACAATATGTAGCTTTTAGAAATGAGGCTGTTCATCTTGAGCTATTAAAAAAAACTGGAATTTAGAGCCGTAAATAACAGACCCTGAAAACAGACACTGTGACCACAAACCAACGAAGAATCTGAACACACATCCAGGCCACCCAACAGTCTTTTCAGCTCCTTGGGGATAGCATTCCCATTATCGAGGGAATCCCAAGAATGCATACTTTTCTCCATGACACTAAAAGCGATTGCAAAGCTGTATTAGAGCTTGGCAAGGTATTGATATTAAATGGCCATCCAATCATATTTATTCTCACACCTTCCCATGACAACAAATGAGCTAGAGGTTGGTGAGGATGGGGGAGCAGGGAAGAGAACTAATGGCATATCTCTAAAGAGAAAATTCAGTCGTCTGACTTGTTGAATGTCATTCAATAAATTGGAGGCTGCAAAGGAAATTTGACCCAAGATTCCTTATAACAAATAATGCATTTCATCTAGATTATGCTGCCAGCTAACTGTCATTGATTCTCTCCACATGAAATATTTGGGGCCTGTAGATAAGTGTTCTTGGCCCATTCCGTTCATGTTATGAATGTTATGAATGAATGAATGTTCCTATCCAGTTGTTGAAGAAACCTTATAGATGGGAGGGACCTCCAGGGGCTCTTATTTAAAGCTGATATTGAACTATATTGACTCCCACTCTGGAACCCTGTAGGGTCTTGTAAATGAGAGACAAAGTCACTTCACAGTTATTTTTATCAGCAAAAAATCAAGTGAATAAAGAAAGCTTATTTTCCAGACTCACTAAACCCTTGAATTTACAAAAATAACTTTCATCTATCACTGTGTGTAAGTATATTATAACACATACATATCTACATTTATATACATATGTGGATGCATACCATATGGATTCTAACACATTTATACATGCATGTATTTCTATATAATTGCATATTGTACATGTAGGTATGCACATATATATGTAAATATCTATAAATTTAAGGAAAATTGTAATAGAGTAATGCAAGAATTAATCATGCAACTTTAAATATTTTCTCCATAGAGATAGATGAGATTTATAGGTTGTGTACTCAGTGGCATCCTGTAGACTGGAGAAAAAGCAGTCTTCACACACACATACACAAAAATGTACATATATTGCAATTGGAAAGTGAATTGTGCCCAGAATTTATTAGGAGGAAAAGAACATATTGTAGTATGTTTATAAAAAGGTAAAAGTTCTTTTATGATTTCATGCTTCTCTCTGAAAAGGACCATCTTTTTAATACTATTATTTTTCCATTGTAATGGTAAAGTTTCAAGGCATGGAACCATAGCTAACAAACAAATATCAATATTAAGCTTATATATTCCACTATTGTGCTATAAGGAATAATGAACTGGAGGAATTCCATGTGAACTGGAATGGCCTCCAGGAATTGATGCAGAGAGTGAAAGGAGCAGAACCAGGAGAATATTATACACAGAGATGGATACACTGTGGTGCAATCGAATGTAATAGACTTCTCTACTAGCAGCAATACAATAATCCAAGACATTTATGAGAAAGAATGCTATTTGCATTCATAGAAAGAATTGTGGGAGTAGAAATATAAAAGAAAAAACAACTGCTTGATCACATGGGTTTATGGGGATATGATTGGGAATATAGACTCTAAGGGATCACTCTAATGCAAATATTAATAATATGGAAATAGATCTTGATCAATGACATATGTAAAACCCAGTGGAATTACTCATTGGCTATGGAGGGCGGGGAGGAGGAGAGGGAAAGAACATGAATCATGTAACCACGGAAAAATATTCTAAATCAATTAATTAAATAAAACATTTCAATAAAAAAACATATATTTCAAATGCTTTACCATCTAAATTTATAGATGAGAATTTAACTGAATTATAAGGAGATATAGAAAATAAAATAGCGGCAGAAGATTTTAAAGTCTCTCAATTTTGGACAAATCCAATAGAAAGGTAGACAAAAGAATCCAGAATTGAACAAATTGCTGGAGAAACCAGAAAGACTTATAGCATCATCTAAATGGGACTGTTAAGGAATACATTTACTTTTGCAGCAAGGGATTATTTATTATGGCATGAAGATACTGAAAATAAATGTAAAAAATTAGACATAGAAAATGTATTCTTTATAGGACAGAATTCAATAAAAGTAGTAATCAGTTCAGGAAGTACAAATAAAAGATGGTGATACAAATAGAGAGTTAACAATGAAATTATAAATAGGTCAGAGAAGAAATCATGCAAATAATAATTATGAGAAAGAAAATTATAATGATGAAATAAAAGCAAAATTTTTTTCAGCTAAAGTAGTCTTTGGGGGGAAAATTATATCCCTAAAAATATATATTCTCATAGTAGAAAAAGAGAGAATTATTATTAAATACCCATTAAAATTAAAAAGCAACCCCCCAAATCTTTAATAAGCATAAAAAGGAAATAATCAAAATTAAAGGAGAAATAAATAAAATGGAATCACCTCTTTAAACTTCAGAAATGACAAAACTAAAAGCTGGTTTTTAAAGACTAATAAAATTGATAATATAGAAGATTAAATAAAGAATAGCAACACATTAGGCAAAATCACAATTAAATGAGAAGGAATTTCTGTTGGAATGTTCTTTAGTGATCATTTAGGTCAACTTATACCTGAAAAATAAAACTCCATTTACAACCAGTATTCATTCAGTATTTGGCCAAAGACCTCCAAAGAAGGAACTCTGTCTCCCAAAAGCAGTTCATATACTTTGTCTGAAAAACAAAAAAACAAAAACCTTTTACTTTCCATCTTAAAATCAATACTTGTGTATTGGTTCTAAGGCAGAAGAACAGTAATGGCTAGGCAATAGGGCCTAAGTCATTTGCCCAGGATCACACAGGTAGGAAATATCTGAGGTAAGATTTAAACCCAGGACCTCCTGTCTCTAGGCCTGACTCAATCCACTGAGTAACCTAGCTAAGCATCCATATACTTTTTGATAGTTCTAATCGTCAGGAATTTGTTCCTTACTTCAAACTTAAAATTTCCTCTTTGTAATATGCACACATTACTCCTAGTTCCAATCTCTGGAACACCAAAGTTCCAGAGGAAGAAGTCTCTTCCTTTTCCATATGATGTCTTCAAATATTTCAAGACACCTATAAAGTACCTTCTAACTCTTCTTCAGGCTAAACATTTAAAGTTCCTTCAAATGAACCTTCTTTGGCACAAACAGAAATTCGGTTAGTTCCTAGAAAGATAAGGCTAATTCAAAATACAAATACAAAAGTGAAACAATTTGGGCTCTCATGGAACTTACATTCCATCCAAGGAAGATCAGTTTGTGTTGTACTTTGTGTACAATTAATTTCTATTTAATCATGTAGGAAAGAAAAAATATTATATGCAAAGAAAAAATATTATATGCTTTATGAAGGTCACTGCAAAATTCTTTTTTTTCTCCATACTTGTTGAAAGGGAGATAATCCTAAATTCCTTCAGCTTTTGACTCTCCTAAACTTTTTCTACAATCTCATAGAAAAAGTTCACTCTAGAAGTTTGCAACACCCTGGATTTTACACACTGGAACTATCTTCAATTGTTTTGACTTCTCCCTTTGATTGAATGGTTCCTCCCAGAATCTCCATTTTGAAAGAAGATACCTAGGCCAGCCATTTCTCCCTTTCTTTCCAGGTTGCACTGCCAATTTTTCCCAGATCTCTCAATAATGCCCCTGAATTAGGTAACCTTCATTTCTTCTCCTTCTCTCTCCTCTCCAACCCTGTTAACTGCCTTTTATGCTTTGTCTTCCTCTATTAGAATGTAAGTTCTTTGAGGGCAATGCCTTTCATTCTGCTTATATTTGTATTCCAAGAGCTTAGCAAGCACTTAATAAATGCTTACCAATATGACTAAGTCCTTTATGGCAATTCTCTGTGCATTATAATATGTTAAACTCCACAAATTCCAGTAAGCCATTTCTATGAAAATAGATGAGATTTGCAAAGCACATTTTTTTCCTGAATCCTTTTGCTGAAGCATTGGTAAGAGTTAATTTCACAATGAATACTAGCTGCTATAAGTTAAACTTCCCTTGGTATTTAAGTCATGTTATACATAACCCCATTGTTAGATCATTTTTTTGATGAAATTTTTGTTGGTCACCTTTAAAGCTGCATCAATCACTCAGTAATGGAAAAAACAAAGTCAGTGTAATGAACTGCTTCGAAAATAAACAGTATATAACTTGACTTTGGCACCAAAAGCCTATTATCATGTGGTCACATCATTCTAGTCCAATGACATTATCTGCTAAGAATATGAGATGGTGGAAATTATTTCAATTTTGTCATCTGAACAATGGATTGTAATATTTAATTATGGAGAAGTTTGTTTAATTTGAGAAATCTACTATTTTCCTATCACAGTTAACTTTGCCAGAAGTGGTAAAGGCAGTGGGAATTAAACTGGGTGATAATTAATAACCACCCCAGATAGTGACTAAATATTTTATCCTTCATCCTCTCTTTTAACTTGTAATATGAGGCTCTCTTTAAAGGTGTTTATTTACTTCTTTCTTCATCCCAACTTTTCATTCCTCATTTCCTTCCTTCTTTCCCTTCCCTTCCTTCCTCCCTCCCTCCTTCCATTGCCTTCCTTCCTCCCTCCTTCCTCTTTCTTTCCTTCTTTCCTTCTTTCTTTCTCTTTCTTTGTTTCTTTGTTTCTTTCTTTTTCCTTCCTTCCTTCCTTCCTTCCTTCCTTCCTTCCTTCCTTCCTTCCTTCCTTCCTTCCTTCCTTCCTGGAAACCTCCTATATGTGCAGCCTTCCCCCATCATAATCTTAGCTCCTTGAAAGGAAAAATACTACTTTGTATTCAGTAAATATTTTGTAAGTGCTTTTTTATTTATTCATTAATTAATTACTGTCTAGATCAAAACAAATTAATTAAATAACATAAGAGTATATGTACCAAATCAAAGGACCTGGCTTTCAATCTTATTTTTTCTATTTTTTATTTTTATGAACTTGGGGAAGTTTGAAGCTTTTTGTGCCTTAGTCTCCTTATCTATAAAACGAGCAGTCTCTTTAAGCTTTAAATACTATGAAATGTTCTTTAAGATTTTGAAGAGGTATAATAAATAGAATCTTTGGATTTGGGGTGGTTTCATTTTAAGAAATATTTTATTTACTGGTTTGAAGCACAAAAACAGTTTGCCCTTGTCTTATTTTTGTCTTCTGTTGTTGAAATTGTCTTTTTTCTTGAAATGGTATTTTTCCCCCAAGGTCAAACTAATATATTGGAAAACAGGTTCATGGAACATAGATCATAGATTTCAGCAGAAGGTCATTTGGTCTAATGTCCCTATTTTACAGATACAGAAACTGAGGCCCATTGAGGTGAAATGACTTGCTCTAAGTCAAATAGGTAGGCAGAGCCAGGATTCAGATTCAGGTCTACTGACTCCACATTCATTTTTCTATTTACTATGCCCCATTTTCAATGAAACTTTATGAATAATTATAGAAAAGAATTAATAAATATATATTTCTTTTTACTAATCCAAATACTTAGCAGAAGGATAAGATATTTTTTTCTAATTCAAGGAGTTTTATAAGTAGGTGATTTAAAAAAATAGTCACTCCTTCATATGGTCACAGGATAGTCAACTAAAGGCCTGATTCTCCAAACCTCCTACTGGTAAAATTAATTTTGAAATCCTAGGATAAGAGGATTAAGCAAGTAAAGTTGAGATGTTAATTTTCCAAAAGAAATGAAGCTCTGTTTGACCTATTTGATAAAATTTACCTATTCTCTTAGGAAAAATGGAAATGTTTTTAATACTATGTAAATGTTATCTTATTATTGACAGGGTTTTGGTTTGGCAAGTAGATTTCTCATTTATGTAGCAAATATAATACAGCATTTGCTTTACTGAGTCACTTATTCTGGCAGATCTTTTCCTAGTTCATTTTTGGAAGTCCTTTTGTAATTTTTGGAGCACATATACCTCTAGGAATATGCTAGTGTGAGTATGAGCCATCTTGACTAGACAACTTAATGCTTTTCTGTGGGACCAGTACCATCCATCTAGAAGTTGTTGGCATGTACAATAAGAATTGCAACTCTTTTTTATGATGAGAAAACTAAAGGCAATGGATAAGAAATATTCTAGCTAACACTTTTTGTATTTTTGATAATAAGAGACTTGTAGCTTCTACAAGTAATAATGCTAAGGAACAGAATGAATGGACAATATAAAGATCCAATTGTGAAAACTTTTCTTTTTTGCTTTCTTTTTCCCTAACTGATATCAGACCAGGGTACTGCTACCTCTTTCTTCCTGAAACATGATTTGCTAGGTATAGCATTATTGAATTATTTTGGTTGTCATATCAGACTTTGACTCTGTTTTGAGATAGCAGTTTACTAAAAGTCCCAGATTATTTCCAGATGGATTGCTGTCTTGTTATTTTTTTCCATCTTGAATCTTCCAAGGTAATTTTTTGAAATCCAAATCTAAGGTTTCGCATTTCTCCTTATTACCTTCATCTCATTTGACTTGTCCTAATATTCATGCTTACAAAGAGTTGTGTTTGTATTCTAACTCTTATCATTCAAAGTGTTGTCTATCCATCCAAGTTTTGTTTCATTTGCAAATTGGATAGGAATACTATAGGTGTCTTTCTTCGAGTCATTCATAATAGTTTGAAACAGCAGTATAAATTGCATTTTATTGGAACCCTACTTAATTGATTAATGGCTTCTTATTGGTTCATAGTTAAACCACTTATAGTATTAGAGTGTTAAATCACTCTAATCTTCACAAGTAGAGCACAACAGACTTTATTGAGTGCTTTGCTAAGATCTAGGTACACTATACCTATGCCATTCCTCTTTTCTACCATGTTAGTAACTGTAAAAAAAAATAATTCAGTCTGGCATGCTTTGTATTCAGTGAAGTCATACTGGTACTTTAGATCACACATTCTTTTTCTAAAGATGTTCATTAGCCAAATATTTAATAGTACATTCTAGGATTTTTGGCAACCATTAGAATCAAGTTAACTCACCTATAGATTATCTGCATGTTTCCTTCTTTCTTCCTTCCTCCTTTTTTCTTCCCTCCATTTCTCCTTTCCTTCCTATCCTCTTTCCTTCCTATGAAGATAGCATTTAAAACCTTTCACTTCTGAGGTAATGCTCTAATTTTATAGGACCTTTCAAAGGTCATAGAAGTAGTTCATTTGATTGTGGTGAGGAGTTGATCAAGTTCAGTTAGGTACTTTCTTACTCTCTCCCAACTTATCTTGGATAACAATTGCCCATTAATGATTTTTGTATTGTCATTTCCAATTAAAAGTTCATTTATCATTGCAGAAAAAATAGAAACAGATTTCTGTCTAAGATGTCTACCTGAATGGAGGCAGGTTACTTAATATTCCTACTCCAGCAAAATCTGGACTTTTTTACTAGACCAAATAGTGATAAAAATCTCAGAAGTAACTTCAGTAACTGATTTCTGCTGCCACTGACCAGCATGAAAAGTCAGACAGAAGTTCATGGACAATAGGAAAAGGGTCAGGCAAATAACTCAGTAGTTGTACAGAAAGGGGCCAGGGGAAAGCATAGCCTTCAAGGCTCTGTCTGAAGGCAGGAAAAGAAGGGATATCTTAAGAAAGCATCAGAGTAATTAGAAATACTCAGAGTGACAGAAATCCACATTGAGCATCTTGAAAACTACCAGGAGGAACACCAATCATTTATTATAGCATCATTCATACTAGAACATCCTAGGTCCCCAATTTCCTAAGATCCTAACAGTCTGTTCTGAGATACCATATAGAGAATAGAGAGCTAATACTCTCAACTTCAAACATCCAGAGAAGTATAATCCCAGAAAATAAAGGTCAGCTAAGGGACCTAGAAGTCCCCAGTTAAGACCATGCAGGGCTGTCTGTCTCACTCAAAGCATTGAAGAGAGAGGTAACAGACTAGTCACAAAGTTCCAATTAAGGAACTAAAGCTGGCTAGATGAATAAACCAAAGAAGTCCCTAATCTAGAATTTTAAAAAGCAGCATAGATTCAGAAATGTCCAAAGATCCATACTAGAAGGGAAAAGTAATTGTGCAACAACTGTAAGAAGAGATTCAAAGGAAAAAATGGATTGTCCACAAATTCCAAATAATTAGATAGAAGAAATGAAGCAAGTGATTAAAAAATGAAGTAAAACCCTGGAGTAAAGAACTGGAAGAAATATAAAAAGCTTAGATAAAAAAAGTGCTAAACCTTACCAAAGGAACAGTCTTTCCAGTATTTTTGCTATACATCAAGAGGTGATGGAACAAAATAAAAATATTTTGAAAAGTAGAAAAAATATAAAGTATCTAATTAATTTAAAATAACTTGTAAACCAGGTCAAAGAGAAATCATTTAAAATCACTAGGTTCCCTGAAATCTATGATAAAAAATCCATAGGCCCTATATTTCCAGAAATTATAAATTCAAAAATGCCTATAGGCCAATGTTGGGACTTTGCAGTTTATTTCACTTTTCGTCCACATATCTGCTTATTTTCAACACCAGAAAACAAATTATTTCTATATTGAGAACCCCTAGCATCCTACCCCATGCTTTCTAACTTCCTTTTGTGTGTTGTCTTCCCCCACTAGATTGTAAGCTTATTGAGAGCAATGCTGATCTTTACTTTTCTTATTTGTATCTCCAGAACTTAGCACAGTACATGATACATCATAGGTCCTTAATAAATTTTTATTGAATGAATTAAAATGGAATCAGAGGACAATGTGAAGATTTTAAAAAACAACAACAACACCAAACTATAGGCAGTGGACCCTAGGAGCATCTGTGTTTGCTGTAGCCTCCACTCTGGAGACCTCCACTGGTCCATAGCTGAATTTGGAGGAATGGGCACCACAAAATCTTTCACTAGTTCCTTAGGGAAGGAATTCAAGCCTCTCTATTACCAAATGAGGGATTTGGGAGGCCTGAGGAACATGGATTAGACACCTGTTCTATCCCAGGTTGCAGAAGTAGGAGAGAAAGACTGAGGAAGAATGTGCACAGGTGAGGTGAATATTGTGGCTGAGTAATTAGGGATTCCCAGGAAAGTGGAGTCCAGGTTTACTGTCACAGAGGGAGAGGGACTGGCTGCTTATAGTTGTAGTAGCACAACTACTTGTAGGACTTGGTTGGAACCCAGTAGGTCATCACTGATTGAGATTTGAGTGGGTACCCAGGATTGCATCAGATATAGGATTAAAAAAAACTGGAATAAGTAAATAGGACCCAGGGAAAAACAAACACAACAAAAATCCTAAAACCTGACAAAGCATACTTCAATGTGCTAGAAACTCTGGAACTCCAGCAAAAAGCCAATAATTAAGTTTATTGGCCTGGCCAGTAAAATTAATAAAATAAAATAAAAATGAGCAAAGGAGAAAGAACCAAGCTAATTGATGGCACTTATGGGGACAGAGAAGACATTGGCTTAAACTCAGAATAAAATAAAAATATCTACTTCAAAAACAGCAAAGAAATACAATTTATAGTCACAAGCTCAAAAAGAACTTTTGGAAAAGTTTAAAAAAAAAAACTTCTGGGGGCAGCTGGGTTGCCCAGTGTATTGTGAGCGAGGCCTAGAGACAATGGGAGGTCCTAGGTTCAAATTTGAACTCAGACACTTCCTAGTTGTGTGACCCTGGGCAAGTCATTTAACCCCCATTGCGTAGCCCTTACCACTCTTCTGCCTTAGAACAAATACATGGTATTGATTCTAAGACAGAAGGTAAGGATTTAAAAAAATTTTAAAAAAGACCTCAAAAATCAAATGAGAGAGATTGAAGAAAAATTAGAAAAAATAAGAACAATGCAAGAAAATTATGAAAGATCACCCAAATAGATAAAGAGATCCAGGAACTCATGGAAGAAAATATTAAGAACTAGAATTGGACAAGGGGAAGCTAATTATTTCCAAAGACAAGAAATAATGAAGCAAAACCAAAAGAATGAAATAGTAGAAATGAATTTAAAGCATCTTATGACAAAAACAACTGACCTGGAAAATAGAACAAGGAGAGACAATATAAGAATTGTTGGAATCTCAGAAAGTTACAATAAAAAAGTGTTTAGACATCATACTCCAAGAAATATTCAGGGAAACTGTCCAGAAATCCTAGAATCAGAGGGTAAAATAGAAATTTTGTTGGGGGGGGATACTATGGATAATGAAGCATTATCAGTATTGCACCTGTATGTTCTAAGTTTTATAGCATCTGGATCTTTAAAGGAAAAACTAAATGAGATAAAGATGGAAATAGATAGCAATAATAATAGCAGGGGATTTAATTTCTACCTCAGAACAAGATAAATATAACCAAAAATAAATAAGAAAGAATTTAAGGAGATTAGTAGAATTTAGATAAGCTAAATGTGATAGATACCTTGAGAGCCTCCACATACCTGTGTGAGGATAGTAGTGGATCTAAGCCTGAGCATACACATAATCCAAACACAGTTTCTGATGGGACAAAACTGGCTTAGAGATGATAAATATTTTGCAAGTCTTACTTTAATATTCTTCATGCAATGGAGGCAATCCTGTATTCCTGAGGGGTTGTGGCATTGGATCCAAAGTTCCCCTGGATATGGCCAAGCTGGAAAGATTTGGTTTGTCTGCTGCCTAAGGGTCAATCTAGCTAAATATGGTCCTGATAATTTAAATTGGTTAAAATAAATGCTGATAGGAACCAGGGGAAATGGGCGTAATACGCATTGCTAGGGCAGTCATGAATTGTTTTTTTAGAGAACAAGATGGAGAAATATACATTAAGAGCTGTAAAACTGTTCATGCTTATTAAATTGGGATTCCCATTAAAAGGATTATGACCTAAGGATATTATTGAGAGGAATAAAAGCTGTGTATGTATCTGAAAATATTCATGGAAGCTTTGTTTGTAATGATGAAATAACCAGAAATAACACAAATGCAATGATTGAGAGAAATGGCTGAACAGAGTGTGATGTTTGATGTAATGAATATTATTATGGTATTAGAAATGAAAAATATTGGAAATATAAAGAAAATAAGAGTTATAATACATACTATGATTACATTAAAAAATAAGAGATATATATGAGGAGAAGAAAAGAGAATAAGAATAATACATACTATTATTACATTAAAAAATAACAGCCCACAAAATCAAGAGAAAAAATATAATAAAAGAAAAAAGAAAAAAATAGTAAAACAAACTCAAAGGAAACTCAAAAGCATAGGATGTTCATATTAGCACATACACATATATAACTTACATATTTTAAAACAAATTGTAAGCCATGTGGAGTTTGTGGTTTTGCACATTTTTTTGTATTTGTTTATTAAAATGTTTTTGGTAGTGGTAGTACATTGTTACTAAATATATAATAAAATATCAAAATCCACTGATCAAATCCTGAAATAAAGCCAAAATGATAGATCCCAGGAATGTTATAGCCAAGATTCAGGTCTCTCATGTCAAGCCAAAAATATTGCAAGTATCGAAGGAGAAGGAATTAAAGTACTAAGTAAATACAGTCAGAATCACAAGATGTAAAAGAGCCTAGTATATTAAGAGGAGATCTTTGAATATAATATTATAAAAGGTAAAGGATAAAGGGTGCATAACCAAGAATAACTTAATTGGTAAAGCCAAGTACATGCCTACAAGGGGGAAATAGATTTTTGATGGAATAGAAGATGCAGAAGTTCTAATGAAAATATGATTAGGAACCTTGAAATAAAAACACAAGAGTCCAGAGAAATTTAGACAGGTAAATTTCTTTGAGTCATTGGAAAAGGCTGTATGATGATGTAGTGCTAACATCTTAATGGGATGAAGGAACAAGTTTCTTTTCAAACTTTAATTTCTTCAAAGGATGTTGAGGGATCTAATTAAGAAAAAAAAGAGTACCTAGGGATGAATTGATTCTCTTCTGAGAGTTTTGAGGGGAAACTGAAGGAAAGGTATAAGGAATAAATTAGTGTAGAAGGACTAATTAAGGAGTAGAAATACAGTGCATGAAAAGAAGAATATATATATATTTTTCGAGATCATTATGGCATGGATTAATTTTGTTTGATTTTGTGTATGTGTTACAAGAGGTTTTCCCTCTTTTGTTTTTAATGGAAGGAGGAATTGAAGGGAGGGTGTGATTAACAACAATGATGCCCAAAACAAAAAAGGTCCCTTGTAGTATTTTTAAATGCTCAGAAAAGAACAGAAAGGAGTTCAAAAGGGATCACAGGAAAGCAGGTTATTTTGGGACATAAGCTGTGGAATTCATCATACTTTTTATAAAGCAACCCATATGAAATGAAGAATCACAGTTTGATAGAAAATCCTTTTTTTGTATTCTGTTTATATGAAAATGAACCTTTTCTATTTAAATTCAGAATAAAATTAAGAACAAAGAAAACAACAACAAAACCAGAAACCAGAAACTCTGCCTTCTGTCATTCACTATCACTTTTAAAATATTTGCCTTTCCCTTCTATAATTCTTGCCTTTGGTTTGTGGCAATAATTAAAACACTTTATAAATTATGATTATTAACAGAAATAATAAAACTTTTTACTGTTGTGATTTTATCTGAGCTGTTGATTTTACTATTATTTTTATCCAGCTATTATTTACAGATGGATGGCATCCACATTGCTCTTTCTTCACCCTCAATATAACAAGTTCAAAAGTGACATTTAGAACTTCATGAGAATTCTAAAGAGGAAACCAAAGATTAGACATCAGACTATGAAGAAAGGAAATTACAGCAATTCCTTTCTTGAAGTGCTTTCATAAAATGTGTTTTTGCTATTACATGATTCTTTCATTACCATTAGGGAACACTTTTCACATGAAGTGGAATGTGCCCATCATAAGAGGTCTCTGAAGAGTCAGCAATACTTTCTCCTGCTGTCTGAGAGAAACCATTTCTTAGTGAAAACTATTTCCTAATGTTTTATCCTGCTACCTGAGCCAATGATCTCTTCATATTAAGGAAAAACATCTGGCAGGACCCAGACAATGAACCCTGCCTTTTATATTATTTTATTATATTATTTCTTAAGAATATATTACTTTTTGATATATTATGACATTATTATACAATATGTTATACAAAATAATATATAATATATTAAGAATATTATACTTACATTTGCTCTAAGCAGAAATTTGCAGCAACATATCTTGGATGACTAATGAAGAGGATTTTAGTAGCTATTCTTGAAAGAATAGTAGACTTTGGTGGACTCCCAGGACAATATTCTCTGCTACTAACTAGTTGTGTGGCCTTAGGTAACTTATTGAACTTTTCCAGGACTCATTTTTCTCATATAAGATATGAAGAGGTTGAACTATATAATTTCTAATCCTTTCTAGTTTAAAGATTCCTTGATTCATCTGCTTTTTCAGGACTTTCAATGAAGAGTCTGAAGAAGCAAAAGTCTATATGAAAGTTATTTAAAATTTATATCTATGTATATGTGGGCTCCATATTGAATTTGGTGAAAAGTTATTTTCTCTCTCTATAGGAAATAAGGAAAATAGAAACGGACTATTCTCCACCAGGAAGAACTTGGATTAGATAAGAGAAAGACTTTTTCTATCTTGAAGACTGTTAAATTTTTAGGAAATTCATATGCTTTCTCCTGCAACATCTTTTTTTCCCTCTAATATTTAAAAATTTTTTTTCAGTTACATGTAGAAAACATTTTTGGCAATTGTTTTTTTTAACATTTTAGAATTCAGATTTTCTCCCTCCTTACCTTCTCCAACTCCCTGATGATGTGAATAGTCTGACATGGGTCATATCCATACTTTTATATAATTCATATTTCCATATTGCTCATGTCATGATAGAAGACACATACCACACATATGGTAGAAATGTCATGAAGGAAATATAGTAGAAGATAGTATACTTTGATCTGCAACCCAACTACAACAATTACTTCTTTGGTTGTGGATGCCATTTCCATCCTGAGTCCCTGTGGCTATCTTGGAGGCTTGCTTTCCTGAAAATGATTTAACTCTTCACAATTGATCATCTTTTTGCATTTTTCCTACTGTATACATTGATTTCCTGGTTCTGCTCACTTCACTTTGCATCAGTTCATATAAGTCTTCCCAGGTTTTTTTTTAACTCATCCTGTTCACTGTTCCTTATGGCAAAATAGTATTTCATTACAACCATATACCACAACTTGTTTACCCATTCCCCAAGTGATGGACAACATCTCAATTTCCAATTTTTTGCCACTACTAAAAGAGCTGCTAAGATATTTTCATATAGGTAGATTATTTTCCCTCTTTTCCGATCTCTTGGGATACAGATCTAGTAGTGGTATTGCTAGGTTGAGGGTATGTATAGTTTTCTGGCCCTTTGAGGCTGGTTCCATTTTGTTCCCCAGAATGGTTGTACTAGTTCACAGTTCCACCAAAAGTGTATGTGTCCTAATTTTCCCGCATTCCCTCCAACATTTATTATTTTCCTTTTTTATCATGTTAGCCAATCTAGCAGGTATGAGGTGTTATCTCAGAATTGTTTTAATTTGCATTTCCTTAATCAATAGTAATTTGGAGCATTTTTTCATATGACTATAGATAGTTTTAATTTCTTTCTCTGATAACAGCTTGTTCATATCCTTTGCCCATTTTCAATTGGTCTTTGTATTCTTATAAATTTGGCTCATTTCCCAAAATATTTGAGAAATGAAGGCTTTGTCAGAAATATTTGGTATTAAAATAGGTGGATGATCTATCTAGTTGTTGTAGATGTGAGATATCAAGATTGAGGGTATCCCACAGTGAGGAGGCCCAGAAAGACCTTCTCTGGGCTCAGTGTGCTTGTCAAACTCTCAGGCAGTTTACAAAACAGTTCTAGGGTTTTATTTAAAAACAAGATAAGGGGGAAGCTGAGTAGCTGTGGATTGAGAGTCAGGCCTAGAGATGGGAGGTCCTAGGTTCAAATCCAGCCTCAGACACTTCCCAGCTGTGTGACCCTGAGCAAGTTTCTTGACCCCTATTGCCCACCCTTACCACTCTTCCTCCTAGGAGCCAATATACAGAAATTAAGGGTTAAAAAAAAAACCAAGATAAATTGGAAGGGAGGATTAGGGATAGGATGCTCTAATCTAAAAAGTTTCCAGCTAAGCTAAACCCCTTTTTCTATGACTCCTAAAAAAGAGTGTCTTCTGGTCTTCAGGCGGCCTGTCACTACACTGTCCGTCTAGAAAATCCCAGCTAACTAAATGAGCTACTAATCCTCCCAAATAGCATTTTGGTTAGATTGATAGTCTCTCAGCACAGTTAGGCTGATCCCTTTATTTCAGGGATCTCACAGACAGTTACTGGCTGGCTGGCAGAGATCTTCACAGCATTTGGGAACACTCTCTCTTAGGACACAGAAACTCATCTGGATAACAGGTATGAAGGATAATTCTGAACAGGATCACAGGATCTGAAACTTTGACCTCAAGGGGACAGGATTCAAATTCCCCACACCATAACCCCCCCCTCCCCTGCCACCTCAGCTTGTAGAGATCTCAAGTGCGAGGAAGTTGTCAGCTTTAGGGTTTTCCCCCGAAAGGAAGTCCACAAGCCCCCTGGTGGCTCTCTGTGTTCTTCTTCCTAATGTCCCCTCATTCTTAGAACACAGTCTTTGGTTCCAGGGTATGCAGCTTAGAATATACTGCTCTCTTTGCAAAATCTCTCTCTCTAACCTGTTTCTCTCCTTTCCTCATAACAGTATACAGTTTTCCCTACAAATTTTGATACATTGTTTTCTCATTGTCAGTTTCTTTAAAGAAATTGTTGATCGTTTCTATGATTTATTCTTTGACCCATTTGTGCTTTAGGATAAGATTATTTACTTGCCAAGAATTTTTAGACTTTCTATTGCATTATGGTATGAAAAATATGTATTTAATGTTTCTGCTTTTCTACATTTGGATGTGAGAATTTTTTTTTGTCCTATTATGTGACCAGTTTTTCTGAAGGTACCATGAACTACTGAGAAAATGTGTATTCTTTTCTATCCTCCCATTCAGTTTTCTCCAAAGGTATACGACATCCATCTTTTCTGACATTCTATTTACCCCCTTAACTTTTCTCTAGTTTATTTTTTGTTTGGATTTATTTACTTATGAAAGGTAAAGTTTGAGTTACCTCACTAATACTATCTCTTTCCTCCTGTAACTTTTCTTTTAGGAATCTGGTTGGTACACTATTTGGTACATATATGTTTAATACTGATATTGTTTCATTGTCTATGATGCTTTTTATTATGATATAATTTCCTTCCTTTTCTCATTTGATTAGATCAGTTTTTACTTTTGCTTCATCTGAGATCATGTTTTCTACCCCTGCTTTTTTTACTGGGTTACAGTAGATTCTGCTCCAAGTTCTTATTTTTCTTTTCTGTGTTTCCCTATTTTAAATGTGATTCTTGTAGTTAGCATTGTTATGATTAAAAATGATAAAGACTGATATAATAATATAAATTAGTATTTTAATTAAAGCCATGCTGATAGAGATAAAATCATTAGACCACACACCAGTAAGAATTCACATTGCCTCCGCCATTTTTTACCTTTCATATCGCTGCCCCTTGCTAAGAGTTCAAAGTCACTTCCCCCTATTTAAAGCTTTCCCTCACCTTGAATACATAATCCAAAACAGGAAACCCGTTGGACCACGGGAAATGTAGTTTTAAGGTCCATAGGAAAAAAAATATATATATATATATACTTTTAAATGGCATCTCCCAAATTCCAATTATACAGCATATTGTGCAATTTTGGTTTTTAATTCATTCTGCTATGTGGGTTTTCCTCCTTCCTGTTTCCCCTTGTTTACCTCCCCCCCCCCATTCACCCTCCTTATTTTCCTCCTCCAACCATTATTCACCCTATCCTTCTACTTCCCTTTAGGGTATTCTATAGCTAACTGAAAGTGGGAGTTATTTTGATTTTGAGCTAGTTCTAATGAAAGTAAAGTTCAAGCATAGCCACCTTCCCTTCTTATCCTTCATTGCATTTTCCTCTTATATGTCCCTTAATGAGAGGTAGTTAACCACCTTGTTCTTTCTCTTTCCTTTTCTCTTCTCCCAATGTGTTCTTCTCTCCCATATCTTGTTTTTTTGTCAGATTTCATTGCATTTTTTTTAAACCCTTGTACTTCAGTGTATTGTCTCATAGGTGGAAGATTGGTAAGGGTGGGCAATGGGGGCCAAGTGACTTGCCCAGGGTCACACAGCTGGGAAGTGGCTGAGGCCGGGTTTGAACCCAGGAACTCCTGTCTCTAGGCCTGACTCTCACTCCACTGAGCTACCCAGCTGTCCCAGATTTCATTGCATTTTATTTGGTTCCTTCAACTTTTCTATGTATATTCCTTTTCATTGCTCTAATAGTGATAAAGTTCTTTAGAATATTGATTGCTTTAGATATCTTACATACTTTATGTACCTAACTTTTCTCAAGTATCACAGATATCTTAATTATTTCAATTATCATCTTCCCAGGTATGAATGTTGTCAATTCAACCTTATTGAAACACTTAAGTTTTCACTTTACCTTTTTATGCTTCTCTTAAGTGTCAAATTTGCTCACCAATTTTTTGGTTAGGAAAGTCAGAAATTCTTCACTTTTTTCTGAGTATGTAATTCTAGGTTGTAGTCCTCAGACCTTTGCCTCTTTGAACATCATAATCCATGCCTTCTGTCAATTAATGTTTGAATTACTTCCTTCTGTCACCTCATAGTGATTTTTTCCCTTGACCTAGGAATTATGGAATTTGGCTCTTATAGTCCTTGGGTAGTTTATTTTGGGGTCTCTTTCAGGAGGTGATCAGTGAATTCTCTCTATGTCTATTTTCCCCTTATTTGAGGATTTCAAGGCAGTTTTCCCTGCCAATTTCTTAAAATATGTTGTCGAGGCTATTTATTTTTTTCATGGCTTTTAGGTATTCTTATCGTTCTTAGTTTATCTTCCTTGAATCTGTTTTCTAGGTTGGTTATTTTTTCAGTGAGGTATTTTAGATTTTCTTCTATTTTTTCATTTTTTGAAATTTTGTCTTATTGTTCACTGATGTCTTATGGTTTCTTTAGCTTCTATTTATCCAATTCTAATTTTTAGGAAGTTATTTTCTTCCTTGAATTTTTTGAGTTTCCTTTCCATTTTGCCAATCTTATTTTTTATAGAGTTGTTTTCTTCAGTGTCTTCCCCTCTATTTCCTTTTGATTCATTCTATTCCTTAGAATTTATTTTCTTTGATGTGTTTTTGTGCCCCCTTTTCCTTTTGGCCTATTCTAGTTTTTAAGGGGTTGATCAATTTAGTGATTGCCCTCTGCCCCCAGCTGTTGACTTTTCTGTCAATTCTTTTATTTGACCTGAATTTAGAGAGGCCAGGGATCCACTAGAGACAAATATAAACTTAAATTTAGGAAAAGAGCCAAATCTTTGCCTTTATAAGTTTTTCAGACTAGGAGCTCTAAATAATTATTATTTCAATCATAACTTTAACATAATCTTCATAATGTAGCAGAGAAAAGGAAACCTGAGGAAACATTTTATTTTTCCCAGACTAAAAAAAATGAGTGAATTGTTAAAATAAAAAGTGGTTGATTAAATTTTTAGAGAAAAAGGGTCCAGAAAGGAAAGTAATAATTTTCATTGTCCAACTATACTTTCAGTAGGGAAAATAACATACACCAGTGTTAGAATCCTTTGTTCATATATCATTGGCTAAATTCATATGATTTTTTTCTATTGCAATATGCTTTGATTCTATTCTTAGATTTTGAGTAGTTCCTAAGCTCTGTCTGAAAATTTTTTTTAAAGTTTTGTTTGTATTTGGTACATCTTGGGCTATATACCTATTATCAACCTTTACTATCGCCTTGCAAAATAAAGTCTTATTTATTTTAAAAGAGTTTCTATACATTTTTATCTAGTTTATTACATGATCTAAAAACATCTATCAATCCTCAGCTTATTTTTTTTTATTAGGAAGTGTTCATTTTTCTATAGCTGCCTTCAGGTGATGAATTCTGAAGGAATGTTTCTTTCACATTGTATGGTTTTGTTTTGGACATCTTGCCGGGTTTGTTGTTATTCATTTTAACATATTGATAAGAGTACTTTAATATTGAAATTGAAAAGGTGTTAAATGTCTTTAAATGTATTTTTTTCATTACATTTTAACTTCTGAAAGTCAATCAGTCTCTTAGCATCCAGAGCTTTTGCTTACAATTTTATGCTCATTGTTTTTTTACAGAAGAGGATCAAAGAAAGCATTTTTTAAGTATTGTCTTCATTCATCACCCAATCTGACTTCTGAATTCAAACTCAAAGTACACTTGTTTTCTAGCCTACCTTGGTTCACCTTAAGAATTTGGACTCACTTTTGGAGGCCAAATGATATTTTTATAATTTTCAGGTAGTGTTAAGAGAGTTTTTATTAATTTCTACTTTTTATATTTAAGAGGAAAAGGAGTAATAAGTTTTTTCAGTAGGGGACTCCCCCTACTGTGCAGTTTGGCAGTTAGAGCTCCCCTGCTGTGCCACTTGGCAGTTGGTGACAGTTAGAAGGGTGTGACTGAGAGTGCTTTGTAAGTTGCAGACTGTTGGAAAGAGCTTTTTCATCTCTGGGTCTCCTGGTAAGAAGGATGTGTATGGCTTGCCCTCTCTGGGACTGTTGGAGACAGAGAACTGAATTAAGGCCTTAATAGCCTTATTGATTATTCATTAATTTGGGTAGATAAGGTAGATAGATAGTAGTTATATTATCTGATAGAGAGAGTAGTGAGAGTAGAAAAGGGCTTTGGCCAGGTAGATGATACTGCCCTCTGAGGCAGATAGATGTAGGGTTTTCTAGAAAAAAATTTAGTCAGGATTGGGATCTTGGGTATAGTTATAATCTATTATAAAATTACTTTCACTTTCCTCCTTCCTATTTCCTATCTGTATTTCCTAATAATAAACTAAGTGTTTTTCATTTAATACACTGCACACTGGCTTTTGATCAAACTCCTGCCACTCAAAAATTAACCCTTAACAGTAGTTGTCACAAGATGAAATAATTATTTCAAGGGCTTTTCAGTGGAGTCTCATGATTTTTTTCAACATTGTTATTAATAAGATGTTTGAGCATAACTCCATTCCAGTCATGAAATCATGTCAAATATCTTAGGAAGAGATAATAGGCTCAAAGTTGGCCAGAAATAAGATGCCACATATTCTAAAAGCTATTCTTGACATTAGAGAAAGTATTTCATGTGGACATCAAATACTCAATTCTTTTTATATATAAGTATAAAAGTATAAGTATAAATATTTGTATTTTTTCATAGCTGTACACAAGGTATGAATGCAAAATATAGTCAAAGATTTTGTGATAAAGGCAGAATAACTTTTCCAGCACTTTTGGGTGACTTTTCAAAATCGAAACATATCAACATGTTGCTATTTTGCCCCCTTTGGGGGGTATTCTATTTTCTCCTCATTGTTATTTTTCTTATCTATACAATTTTTTGAGCAATACACATTTTACAGTTCTAGAAGTGTACAGTTAGAGTGCTATTGCATAACTTCAACTGGCATAAAGATATTCTTCACATTCAGCTTAGATTTCAGAATGTCAATTAGTCTCTTAGTATGTGTAACTACTGATTTCTCCTAATATCTTTATGCGTGATGATTCCTTTTATATATATATATATATATATGCATATATATATATATACATATATATTATGCATGAGAATTCTTTCCTGGAAAAATTTAAAGTATTTACAAGTGTCATCTTCACATATTGATTCAAAGGAATCTCTGGATTCAAGCTCAAAATCTTCAATCTCTATATTTCTATAGCATACATTAAGAATTTTATCCTTTTCAAGTGCAAATAGTATTTTTATATTTTTGGAGAAGAATCCAAGAGATGGAGCTGCTTAGTATGCTTTTAGTGAAGTCTTATAATTAAATATCATCTGCATACCTCCAGTGATTAATAAGTTTTGATTCTACTCCCTCTAATATAGAAACCATTTTCAGTTCTATTTAAGAGAGATAATAATAGATATAAGACCAGACAGAACCGTAAATATCCATTTTTCTTGACATGTTGGTTATTTTTAGATAGAGGTTTCCATATGGCTATCAAACACTCCAGTGTCCTTATTATGCTTGAGTTTATTGTTTATAATATATGAACAAGCTATGAGAACACAACTGAGTCACTGCTTTATGAAAATTGATAAGGGCAGTATAGTCTCTATTAAACATTCAGATAAGCTGTTCAATAAATTTTAAATTAATGATATGCTGCTCTTTACATGCCCCTGGACTTTCTGACAAATCATTTTAGTTCTTCATCCAACAAAATATTTTCTTATAAACTGTTATAACTTTTGTTCTAGTAACAGAAGCTTTAAATATTTTTTAATAAAGAAGAATGTAAGTTTTTACAAGTTGATATTATTTCATTATATGTATTTATATCCCCAGTAAAATGCCTGGGACAATGTAGGTGTATGAGAAATAATTTGACCCCTACCCTATCTTAGTAGATCCCAGCCCATCTTAAATCAATAATTTTATCCCTAAGACTAGTTCTAACCATTATTATGTAGTTCAATGTGATTCTATAGGAATAGTTACTAATTACTTATTATTAACAAACAATAAGGGGGCAGCTGGGTGACTCAGTGGATTGAGAGCCCAGCCAAGAGATGAAAGGAGGTCCTAGATTCAAATCTGATCTCAGATACTTCCTAGCTATGTGACCCTGAAGAAGTCACTTAAACCCCATTGCCTAGGCCTTACCTCTCTTCTGTGTTTCTTTGTATCAATACTAGTAAACAGTATTGATACAAAGACAGAAGGTAAAGGTTAAAAAAAAATTGTCAGAAGCAGCTAGTCATAGTTTATAATTGAGTAATTTCTAAAAAATAAATATTTCCTCTCAAAACTCTATGTTAAGCTCTAACTTGATAGTATATTTTGAAGGGGACCACCACCCTGATGGCACATGTCTCAGTCCAAAGTCCCAAAGTATATTAAATATGGGCGGGGGGAGTCCTTCCACCCAATATCACTTCCCTTGTGAACCTTATTAAGCAAACTGGGCCACCTAAACAAAAAACTTAAGTGGGGCTGCTAAAGCAGACCTGATGATAAAGTGGGTGGCACAGAGAAGGGGTGGGTGAACTAAATGCTTTATGTCTACCTACTATTTAATAACAATATGACTGGGAGTGGTACCAAAAGTTTGGAGCTCACCAATAAAATCATTCACTGATGCCTGGACTGAACAGGTATGAAAGGACAGGGCTGGGAACTGACGGGAATAAAAGCTGTATTCTGGAGAAGGTATAGGGGTCCCATATCATGAGGAAGATCTGAGATCCTATTTATTGGAGGGAATCCTCTAATAAATAGTTATTGGCTACCTCGGTTATTTTATTATATATTAGATAAATTACTGGAGTTACAGTACATATGACCAAGGTAGGAGGAGGGAGAGGAAGAAGAGGAAGAAGGAGAAGGAGAAGAAGGAGAAGGAGAAGAAGGAGAAGGAGAAGGAGGAGGAGAAGAGTTGTTTTGTTTTTTTTTAAATTCAGATCCTGTTTCAAATGCTTACTAATTGTGTTTCCCTCATTAAGTCATTTAACTTCTCTTGGTGTTAGTTTCCTCATCTGCAAAATGGAGCTGATAAGCACCTATTCCTCATGGACTGAGAGGGGATAAATGAGATATGATAGTCAAAGTGCTTTACAAAACTTTAAGAGTTATGCAAATGTTACTTATTGTTATTATAATTGAATTAAAATGTCATGCATTATGCTTCCCCAGAGACCACATTTGAATATACTATACTGCCACTCAAGCCTCAAGGAAAAATAAGTGTCCTTGATTACAAACTAGGACTGTAAAAATCTGGCTTTAATTGATAAAATTACATGATCCTGTTGTACTCTGGGAACTCAAGGAGGAGATTAGGATGTCTATTTGGTTTCCTAGTTCTGCCAATAGCCCCAAATTATTTCTCAGCTCATAGCTATTTCATAGCTTAACTGAGGTTGGAGATTTGGCATTTCTATTTGTGTCCATGTTTGCATACCACAGAGCATTCTTTGTTGTCAGCATCACTTGACTTATTTTGTGGTTAGAATCATTTGACTAGAAGGGACCTTAAAGATCATCATGTAGAACCCCTTTGTTTTATAAATGGGGACAATGAGTAGTCCAGAGTAGTGACTTGCCCAAGGTCACATGGATATGCAATTCTCTTTCATTAAAACTATTGCCTTAAAAAATGCCCATTACTTAGCATTGGGTATGTTTATATAAACATAGGGGATGCCTTGTACAATTTGTACCTTTGTCAAGCAATACTATTTCCTTAGATATACAAAACTTTATGTCAATTTTCAAAACTCCACCACTATTGTTCACTATTGCTCTGAATTCTTTTTTCTCCTTTTATTTCATTAAATATTTTTAAATTACATGTAAAAAATATACATTTTAAAATAATCATTTTTTAAATTTGAGTTCCAAATTATCTCCCTTCTTTCCACCTCCCACTTTGCCCTTCCTTGAGAAGGCAAGCCCTTAAATTTCAATTTTATATAAGATGATGCCAAATATATTTCCTTTTTTAACCATGTTGCCAAAGAAAATAAAAACTACAAAAACAAGAGTTTAAAACTGTTTTAATCTATATTCAGAGTTCATCAGTTCACTCTCAGGAGGTAGATGCCATTTTTTATCATGGGCTCTTTGGAATTATCTTGGATCATTGTCTTGAACAGAGTAGCTAAGTCTTTCACAGTTGATCATCTTCACACTTATTGCTGTTACTGTGTATAATATTCCTCTGGTTCTGCTCACTTCACTTTGTGAGATTTTGTATGTCTTCCCATGTTTTTCTAAAATCACCTTCATCATCATTTCTCAAAGCATAGTAGTATTGTATGACAATCATATAGTACATGTTCATCCATTCTCCAACTGATTGACATCCCTTTCTTTGATTTCCAATTATTTGTCTTCACAAAAAGTTGCTAAAATATTTTTTAAAGTTTACAAAGAAGTCTTTCTTCTCCCTTTTCTTTAATCTCTTTAGTAAATAGACCTAATAGTGAAAAGGACTCAAGGCTCAAAATGTATATACAGTTTAGCTCCCTTTTGACATAGTTCCAAATTATTCTCCAGAAAGACTGAACTAGTTCACAACTTCAACAACAGTGCATTAGTGTTACAATTTTTCTAAATCATCTCTAGCTTTTATCATTTTCTTTTTCTGCAATGTTAGCCAGTCTGCTCAGTGTGAGATAGAATCACAAAATGAATGTTTCTCTAATCATTAGTGATTTAGAGCATTTTTTATATGACTATTAATAACTTTGAATTACTTCTGGAAACTTGATCATATCCTTTGACCATTTATTAACTAGGAAAGGGCTCTTATTTTTAAAATTTGGCTCAATTTCACATATATTTGAGAAATGAGGTCTTTTGCAGAGAAACTTGCAAAAATTTCCCCTAATTTTATATTTTCCTTCTAATTTTGGCTATATTAATTTTGTTCCTACAAAAGCTTCCTAATTTCATGTAATCAAACTACTTATTTTACTTTCTACAACCTTTCTATTTCTTATTTGATCATAAACTTCCTCTATCCATAGGTCACAAAGGTACATTTTATAACAGTCCCCTAACTTATTTCTGATATTACCCTTTATATCTAAATCATTTATGCCTTTTGACCATACCTTGATAAATTGTGTGAAATTCTATGCCTAATTTTTGCCAAAATGTTTTCCAGTTTTTCCACAATTTTATTTCATTTTTTAAAATCTTTCAATTTTATTAATCTCTCATTTGATTTTAAGGATTTCAATTCTGGTGTTCAATTGAACATTTTAATTTGTTTTTTGTTTGTTTGTTTGTTTGTTTAGTCTTCTGTCCAATTCATTGACTTGTTCTTTTTCTCTTTTATTAACGTACAGATGTAAAAACATAAAATTTTCCTCTAAGCAATTCTCTTGTAGCATCCCATAAATTTTGGAATGTTGTATCATTGATGTCATTTTTTAAATGAAATAATTGTTTCTGTGATTTGTTCTTTGACTCATTCTTTAGCACTAGATTATTTATTTTCCAATTTGCTTTTAATTTGTGTTTCCATGTTCTTTTACTAAATGTAATTTTAATTGCATTTTGGTGTAAAAAGAGTCCATTTAGCATTGCTTCTTTTCTCAATCTGATTGTCAAATTTTTTTGCCTTAATACATATTCAGTTTTTGTGCAGGTGCCATTTATAGCTGATTAAAGGTTTTCTCCTTTCTATTCCTATGGATTTTCCTCTAGAGGACTATCATCTCTAACATTTCCAAGATTCTATTTGTCTCCTTGACTTGTTTCTTATTTATTTTATGATTGGATATATCTAGTTCCAAGAGGGGAAAAGTGAAATAACCTATGAGTATAGGCTTATTGTCTATTTCTTCTTATAATTCATTTAACTTTTCTTTACTGCTATCCTGTCTGGTGCAAATATGTTTATTACTGATATTAATTTATTGTTAATGGTTACTTAAAATCAAAATGTAGTTTACCTGTTTTTCCCTTTGAATTAAGTCTATGTTTGCTTTGTCTTTATCTAAAATCATGATTATTACCCTTGCCTTTTTTAAATCTATTCCACTTTAACTGAAGCATGGTAAATTCTACCCCATCCCCTAATTTTAACTCTGTGTGTGTGTGTCTCTGTTTCAGGTGTATTTTTTAAACCTAGATCATTGCATTCTTGACAGTAGCCATGTTTTCACAAATAATCATTCTATGATATTGCTATATAAAATCATTTCCCCCATTCTTCCTCTCCCTTACTCTGTCTTTCAGTGCAGCCCTCTTTCTTACTCATCCATTTTTCTGAGATGATCCCAACATAATAGACTCACTCCTGTGCCTTCTATGTATAATTCTATTTCAAACTTTAGTTTTATTTTTTAAAACCCTTACCTTTCATTTTAGAATCATTACAATGGTTCAATCACATAGCAAAATAAAGGAATAAATATTAGACAATTTGTCTTTTCCAGTGTTATCCACACAAATCAAGAAGAAAAAGTCTCTTAGGATATGGGGTAGAACTGTGGAGGATTTATGGGAGAACATGTAGAAGAGTACATAGTCCATCAGTTAAAAAGCTAATTAATTAAGTTAATTAAGTTCTTACTATGTACCAGGCACTATGACTGATGATACAATAAAACAGCATTGGGTATATAAGAATGGGACAATGATACCATCAGAAATCCATCAAAATAGTTAAGTATCCTGCTTACTAGAAAATATCTAAAGCACATTAGGTATCAGTAATTTGGTTTTCTTTTAAAACTTGTAGCAGAAGTTGCAATCTGGAATCTAATATGGTCCAGTAAAGGATGTTCTATTCCCCTGATTCCACCACACATCCCCCCAAAAAAGAGAAAACAAACTATCTCAGAACAAAGGAAATCTGGAGGAACATATCTCCATGAGGTAGGAAGAGAAAATAGTTCAGAGAGCACCATATCTGGAAGAACTTGGAGCAGTCCAACATGCTATAACTCCACTACAGGTAATGAAGCTGCAGAAACAGACACAAGTCAGCCTGCAACACCCTACACATACAGAGAAGATAGAAAAGGAAAAATCCCTACAAATTCTCAAGTGGCAGAAGGGCCTCGAGGCTTACAAAGGAGCAGAATGGAGGATAGACTGAACTTTAGGAAATTATGCACTGCTACATGGCAAAATAGTGCCTGCTGCAACAGAGCCAAGAGCAGGGGACCTGCTTGGCAGGGGCAGGAGGCAGGAGAGTGGGGAACAGTACAGCCCACAAAACAATAGGAGAACTGATAATATGGGATGCTGAATGGAACTGGACAAAAAAGCCACAAACCTCATCAAAGCAAACCAACAGGACTATCACCTTGGAGAAGTGCACTCTCTCTACCCCAGAAACAAGGAAGTATTTCAACAGATATTTAACAGGGGAAGAGCAGTTTTGGGGGGATAGAGGACCAACTAGAAAAATGAACAAAAAAAAAAAAACAAACAAGCTACTTTAGTAAAAGGGAAGACTGAAATACAAACTCAGAAGAGGACAGCAATATCATAAAGAAAATGTGAAGTTGCTCGGGCAGCTGCATAGCTTGGTGGATTGAGAGTCAGGCCTAGAGATGGGAGGTCCTAGGTTCAAATCCGACCTCAGGCACTTCCCAGCTGTGTGACCCTGGGCAAGTCACCTGACCCCCATTGCTTACCCTTACCACTCTTCTACCTAGGAGCCAATACACAGAAGTTAAGGGTTTAAAAAATGTAAAAAGTATATTTAAAAAAATAAAGAAGTAAGCAGAATATCTTAATCTGTTTATTAATATACAAAAATTGGAAAGGGGAGTTGGGGAAAGAGCAGACCTTTTTTCCTGGAGCTTCCTTATTTCATGTAGAGGTGAGTACAATGATTTAATTGAGTTCATCTGTCTTTCTGAGTTGTCTATGGAACAAATTGGCTTGTTTGATCTTTTCCTTGATTGTAATGGCTTAGCTCTAGATCTATAGTAAGTTCATTGAAGACTAATTCCTCTGGTGTAAGGGCCTGCTGAGATTGTTTTAGGGCTTTGGTGCCCACCCAGCTCCCACCTGTGGTTCCAAGAAGCTGTAGCATGCCCAGTGGCCACACCCTGGTCAAATATCTCTGCAGGCCAGCTAAACCAGATTGAGGGTAACTGAAAGGTCTCATACCTGTCAGTGAGTTAGAAGGATGTCTACCCCAGGCATACGTAGACTTCTGTTGAAAGGGACAGATGAGAACATTTTTTTCCAACAGCAATGAAGGGAGTGGACACAGATACTATGGAGTGCTCAGAGCTTATTTAGACATCAAAGGAGCCACTGTACCTGGAGCTGTAACCAGTTGTCTTGACTTTTGTCCTGCCTTTGGAGTCTGATGACTCTGGGTGAGAGAATGAGGGAGATGACTCTGCAACTCTGCCTCACTTAAATCCAATTTATGTACAAATAAAAGACACCACCCATGATGTCATTTTGGTCCTCTTCAACTACAAAAAGCCAACAACAAAAGCCAAACCAATCAGCCAACCAACAGGACGGCCTTACTTTCAATTTCTTCTATCCCTTCCTCCATAACTCTCCACTGCTTTTCTGTCTTTCTTTGTCTCTGTCTCAGGGTCTGTAGTCGCTCCTCTCTTTCCCACTCCCCTCCTATCTCTTCCTTGTGTCCTCCAGAGGAGTTTAAAACTCCAGCTGCATCTGAAAAAACTCTACCTTTTAGGTCTGTATATATTTTCATTAAAAAAATCCAAGATTTAAAATTTTGTTTAAGAAAAATTTCAGGGAATGAAGCTTGTTAACTCCTTGAATCTAGAAAATCAACTATTTGGAGAAAGATGCCTGGAGAAACCTACACTGCATCAAGAAGATCCAGAATGAACTTAGGGATGCAATTGATTGAGCTGAAGGGGATTGAACACATTTATTTTGAATGTAAACTTTTATGCCAAAGGGGATTGCCCCTAATTGGCTTTTTATCAATGCATCTAGCAAACATTGTTTTTGCTTTCTCTCACTTCTATTTCCCTCTTATCTCTAACTATTGTAATTTCTTTTTAGGAGTTTCAAAAATTTAGCATCTACTTGATACACAAAAAGATATAATCAAGTAGGGAGAATTATACACAAAACTACTCTCCTTTATAATTAAAGGACAAATTCCTATACTACAACTGTAAACTAAATAATTTTGAGAATTCAGCAAATTAATTATTCCAGAACCAGAACATCACTACACAAAAAGGCATTTTCTGCAATTTCTGGGTCATAATGTTAACTCATAAAAATAAAGAATAATATTTTAAGTAGTTAACATTATATTGAATAGCCTGCCAAGTAGGTGGCACAGTGGATAGAGTTTTGGGCCTGGAGTCAGGAAGACACCTCCCTGAGTTCAAATCTGGCCTCAGACATTTACAAGTTGTGGGATCCTGGGAAAATCACTTAATCCTGTTTGCCTCAGTTTCTTCATCTATTGAATGAGTTAGAGAAGGAAATGGGAAACCACTCCAGTATTTTTTCTAAGAAGATCTCAAATGAGGTTATGAAAAATCAAAAATGACCAAACAACATACTGAATAGTTATCAATTCCAAACTATATGGAAGAAATAGTTTTCAAATACAGATTTCTACCATAAGAAATAAAGTTGCAAGGTATCAAGATTAGGTATACATACTTTTTTTTGCCTTTTTGTGTATCTCTAACAATTAGCACAGTACCTAGCACATAATAATTACTTAATAAGTACTTTTTGTTGGACTAACTGAACTATCTACTTTGGTAGTTGACTTTAAGATGCTTTCAATGGGTCTTCAGAAGATTGAATTTATATCATTACTTTTATTTGGTTTAATTGATTTGTTAAGTTTAATTATTTTATCAGATAAAATGATTGCAAAAAGCAGTGATTTTATCAATGTGTCCATAGAAAGTTAAGTATTCAAGATTTATAGCAAGAAAGTGACATCCACAGAATGTTTCTTTCTGAGCTCTATCAAAAAGATGAGAAGAATGAGATGATGATTATAATAATATTTATGAAGCACTATATGCCAGATATGCAAAATGCTTTACAAATTGTATCTTATTTGATCCTCACAACAGTGTCAAGAAGTAGGTGCTATTATTATTTTCATTTTGTAGTTATGGAAATGGAGACAAAAGTTAAATAATAACAAAGTTAAATAAAAATAAATAAAGTTATGATAATATCAATAATAATAAAAATATTAACATTAGTTAATATATATAACCATACTATATTTCAGGCACTGTGCTAAGTGATTTCATTTGATACTCTCAATTAACCTTGCAAGGTAGGTGCTATTATTATTCCTGTTTTAAAGTTGAGGAAACTGAAGCAAAAGTTAAATAACTATACAATAATGATAATAACAGCAATAAAAAATAATGACAATAGTTATTATTTGTTCAGAACTTACTATATTCTAGGCACTATGCTAAGTGCTTTATTATTCTTATTTCATTTGGCATTCTCCACAATCCTGGAAGGTAGGTGCTCTTTCATCCCCATTTCATAGTTGAAGAAAATGAGGCAAAAGTTAAGTAATAATAATAATAATAATAATCACAGTTAACATCTATTTATTGTATGCCAGGAAATGTGCTAAATGCTTTATAATTATTATCTCTTTTTATCCTCTAAACAACTCTGGGAAATGAATGAAGTAAATTATTTAGGGAAAGTTGATCCTGAGTACAGAGCACTGGCATGCGCTGCTATCAGCATCAACTTGCAACTTCACCAAGGAGGGAGGAGCTGGTGGAATTTAAATGGCAAGCACTGGGAGGAGAGAGGGCTCTTTGGCTTCTGCTCTTGGACATATTAACTCCCAGCCCAACCTGGAGTTGACCATGTTGATCTTAGTTGATTAGTAAGGCTGAAATCTCTCTCCTCTCACTCTCTATCTTATTATTAATAATAAATTGTTATAAATCTGGTGTTGAGCCTCCAGACCACCTTTTATTTATTACAGAAGTTAGTGTTATAATTATCCACATTTTACAGATGAGGAAACTGAAGCAAACAGCAAACTTGACTTGCCAAGGATCAAAAGCTAATAAGTATCTGAGGCTGGATTTGAACTCAGGTTTTCCTGATACCAGGCCAGACAAATAGCATCCTAAAACTAACAATAATAATAACAAACAATAAACAATTGCAATAATAAAAATAATAATGATGTAATTAAAAAAAACTATTTACCATTTCAAAGAGGTTTTTATTCATCATTTCACTTGCTTCTTCTTGCCCTGTAAAGAGGAATAACATGAATTTTATCATCCGTATTTTGTAAGTGAGGAAAACTGGAATAGGAATTGGTAAACTCAGTGGCCAAACTTGTGTGTTCTAACACCTAAGGTCTCTCATTGCATAAGAGATGGAAGATATTTGACCTTTTGTAATTTTTAGAATATCATTTCTGTATACTGGATATAAACAAAGACTGATAAATGCTTTTGATGGCACAATATAGGCTTATCGTTGAATAAAATGGTGTGGTTTTATATAATAGCCATTTTATGTTTGTCATCACCTCACAGCTGTGGCTGTAATGGAGTTACATAAAACCCAACCACACTGCCCCACTGTTTAAACTGGGTCTCAGGCAATGTAAGAGTCCTGGAGTGTGGCAGCTTTTCACAGGCATCAAATTGTAATTTGCCTTGCATCACAGATGACAGCCACTGAGAAAACAAATTGAAACCAAAAACAATAGTTCTGAATTCAAGATCTAGTTCTGAGTTCACAAGAAGCAGATGAGGGGAAAAAAGAGAATTTCAACTTTGTTTTCTTTATCTTATTATTTAAAAACTCTGGTAGATAGGATAAAATGGAACTTCAAAAAAAGTCACCATTTGCTTTCTGGTCATTAAAAAAAAGTTGGTAAACATGAATGGAAGCAGCAATTGTGTTGTTGTTGCTATTTGTTTCCATATATTTTCATTATAAGGGAAAGAATCACTTTAATACATTGCATCATTAATATACATTGTTAACCTTGGTCTGTAGTTTGTAAAAGGATATTAGGAGCAGCATTGTTACCAATGCCTTTGTTTCTGCACTATTCCACACTAAAATATGATCATTCTAAGTTCTCGGAGAGAAAGGACAATGTTTTGTTTATTTTTGTATACAATCAATCTGTAAGCCAGCAAGTGTAATTAAAGCATTTACTTATGGGCCTGAAACTGTGGTTCATGCTGGGCATCCACCTCATCATACCACTGTGCCTTAGAAATTACAAGGGCTTTTGGAAAATGTTGATTAAATTGAGTGGAATGGATTCTTGTCATGTCAGCCCTTTGAATAAAAAGGAACAATTTTCTAAGTAGACTATTAATTCTATTTAGACTTCCTTCATTGGGAATTTGAGGTTGTAACTGATTGCCTCAGCTTCCCTGAACTTTATATAGATTTGAATACATTATGTCAGAGTCTATTTGTAATGGCCATGGAAGAAAGCATTTCCTTAGGGTTTCTTCTCTTCTGGTAGCTGAGACTATTGTGTGGAGCCTCACATTCTTTGGATTACAGATTTAGAACTAGAAGACACTTCTGAGACCATCTAGTCTAACCTCCACATTTTATAGATGAGGAAATTGAGGCCCAGAAAAGTTAGGACACATGGGTAGTAAGTGGAAGAGGTAGGATTTGAAATCAGGTTCTTTGACTCCAAATTAACTTTTTTTTTTCCTGATGGGCATTTGTTGCTTCATTGACTAAATTACAAAATTGACTTTCAAGGATTATAGGTAAAAGGGACTTCTCCAAATATTTTGAATTAAAATAGCTCCTACTAACACGATACCAGTTTCTAAATGTAAATGAATCAGAAACATGTGGATTAAATTTCCCTGAAAATTTACTTAGTTGTAAGAATTAAGGGAAAGAGTGCTTGGCTGAATGCATTGTAGGTGATGCCAAACCCCAAATGTCTGAAAAAAAATGTGTGTGATATTTAAACAAACAAACAAAACCAAAAATGTAAACAAATTTTCCCCTTTTGTAACTTGAAAACTCTTATATTCACAGTAAAAGTCCTAAGAGTCTTACACACAATGTTCTTGATAATGAAAATGTCTGTAGAATTGTTGCATACTTAATTATCTAGAGTTTGGGAATAAGTGGGAACCTTAAAAAAACAGAAGTGTGAAGTGGAATATAAGCCTTTTAACATCAATTTTATTTCAATCAATTAAAATAAATGGAAATGTGTACAATTCATTTGTCCTTTGATGGTCAAATGATAACTGAGCACTTTCATCCAAAGTAAGCACAAGGCCCATATGAAATAAAGGAGTAGCAAGACCTGGACCATTCCAATCATTTCCAGGGTATCAGGGATTCTAGTCAAGACTATACATTCTACATGAGGAAAAGATATGTAGATCAAGTGGGACCTAAATCCTTGTTTGTTTCTTTTTTGATTAAAAAAATAAAGGAGCAGCTGGGTAGCTCAGTGGAGTGAGAGTCAGGCCTAGAGACAGGAGGTCCTAGGTTCAAACCCGGCCTCAGCCTCTTCCCAGCTGTGTGACCCTGGGCAAGTCACTTGACCCCCATTGCCCACCCTTACCACTCTTCCACCTATGAGACAATACAGCAAAATTAAGGGTTTAAAAAAAAAAAGTTTGAGTTGGAATGTACTTTCATCTCTTCCTCACATCATCAAAAGATTATTAATTGCCTCATCTTGCAGAGTGGTTTTCTGGGAACTATATAGACACAGCCTTTGGCTATTGGATAGGCATATTCAAATGGGTAAATAAGTTCAAATTAATTCGACAGATATTTTTTGAGCTACCCTTTGTAGAGTCCTCTCCTAGGCATGATGGTCTCCATCTTCTTCCCAGAGGTTACCTATTATACTGTACAATGTAGGCATTTAATAAATGTAAGATAATCTACCACTTCAGCCTCCAAAGAGTATTTATAATCTAGTAGAGGGATGTGACAAATACACAAGTAACTTCCAAAAAATACATTTGATTCATTGGTATAGAGAACCCTCACTGAGGAAAATGCACATAACCATGCAGGGCATCACCTTCTTTGCAACTTATACTCTTAAATATTTACCTGGGTGCTGAGAATATAGGTTACTTGCCCATGGTAACATAGCCAAAATATGTCAGAGGCAAGACTTGAAATCTTGTTTTGATTCCAAAGCACATTGCAAATTGGAGAAATCAGGGAATGTTTCTAGGGATGAGTAGTATTTGAGTTGGAAGGAAGTCAACAGGATGGGGAAAGAGATATTCAAGAAAGATGGTAAAACATGACCCAAAACATGGAGAATTATAGAGAGAAAATAGAACAAAAGAGAATCCGGGAAATGGAACACCAACAATAATAGGTTGGAAATATGCCAAGGAACCAGTAGACAGAAAAAAATAGTTAATAAGTTAAGAGGAGAATAAGCTGTATACTGTTGCTGAGGACAAGATGGGAGAGTGTCCAGAAGAATGGAATTTTCAATACTAAAAAAAACTTAGAAAAATGAAGGAAGGTAAAGACTAAAAAGAGGTCACTGAGAGTGGCAATCATAAAGGCCTTGCAAACTTTGGGGGAAAGCACTTTAGTAGACTGCATGGAGCAGAAACCAGATGTTAAAAACTTCAGAAAATAGTATGTGTAAGTGGAGGCATTTATGGAGAATGTAGACAATCTTCTCAAGAAGTTTGGCAGTGAAGGGACAGATGAAGATGAGAAGGTACAAATCTTAAAGGAAGACCATTTTTTAAAAGATTAAGAAGGATTGAGTCTGTAGGTAAATAGAAGGATTTAGTAGAGAGTGAAACAAAACTGAATATGTAGAAGAGAAAGGGATGATATTTCGGGTAAGATACTGGGGACAACAGGAAGGGATGGGATCAAAGAGCTAGAAAGAAAGATTAGTCTTTACATCAGGTAGGGATTTCTCTTTTTCAAAGGAACGAGGGAAAGAAAATAATGCTATGGTTTTTTGAGGAACGAAAGGGGTAAGTTGAGGCAGCTATAGTTAGATGTCATCAGTTTTGTCATAGTGCAGAACTTTTTAACAGAAATAAAACATTATGTAGTAATTTAGGAAAATTACTTTTAAAGTGGAAAGCAAAAATTCATACTTTAATGAAACAGAAATTATGTGGAGTCTGTAATGCAAGGTGGCTAACAGAAACTTTTTGCTTCTGTAATTTCTAACGGTCACAAAAAGTCAGTTAAACATCTTAGAATGTTCAGAAATTCAGTTGGAACTTAAAGCTATAAATAGAGGTGAAGTTCCCGCTGACGGGGCTTTTGCCTTCTGGCTTTCGCTGTGGCTGGAGGCTTTTGCTTTGGCCTTTTGGCTTTGGCCTAATTGTTTCGGCCTTGGCCTGTGCTTATTTTGTTTTGGGGAAATTTAGACCTTCCCATTTCTCTGGACCTCTCCCTGATCTCCCAACTCCATCCCTCTCCTTCCCTGATTTTCCTTTGGGTTCTCATTGGAAGGGAGGGCTTGGTGATTAGACATTGTGGGTTTTAGTTTCTTTAGATAATTGGAATATCCTCAAATAAGTTATCCCTAGGTTTGATAAAGACTTTATTTAAAAGGCAGTCAAATCTTCCTGACTGGGAGAGCAGGTCTCTCTCTCTCTGTCTAAACCTCTCCGCGACCCATCCCCCACCATCACCCTCTCCCTAGCAGCAATTAGAAAACCCCTCCCCCCTCCCCCCTTCCCCCTTCTGACTGACCCTGGTATTAATAAATCCCCTTGTTACCTATTCAAACCCTGTGGTGAGTCATTGTGTTGAAAATTAAGCCAAGAGGAAAGAATAATTTTACTTTATTTCTTGAGACAACTGGGGCATCCATCTTGACAGGAAGTGCCCACCTTCAAGACTTCCTCCAGCCCTCAGTTTGACTGGCAGGGAGGGGCCCTCTCGACCCCTCCCTCAAGAGACTTTGAAACTAACAAGAGAAACCCTCCAGTCAAGCCTAAACGTTTCTTACTGGCCCTAGTTTCCCCCCTGTATCCTCTGTCTCAAGCCTCTGGGAATAAACCTGTTTGAGCTGCCTCTCCTACATACCCCATTTCCTCTATCTCCTATATACCTTCCCTTACCTTCATTCCTCTTCCAATCACCTTATAATCACCCTAATATCCCCATTTATCCTTCCTTTGACCCAAACTACGTTTCTTTGACTTACTCAAATTATTTACTATTATTTTTTTTATAACAAGTGACAAACAAATTCCATATCCAGATACAATGAGGTAAAAGGAATCAATTAGAGAGTTGGTTAAAACAAATCTAGGATATGACTTTACCAGGATAAATATAGGCTTTGGGTTTTAATTCTTCTTCATCATACATTTAATCTATTAATTAGGGAAATTAATTTTACTGCCTGCCTATTTTGTGCGAGGTACAAGGTGATAGAAAACCAAGGATTATAAAATATATTCTTATCCTCAGGGGATTTACATCCTAATTGAGAATTATGCAAAATATCTAGGTTGGAAACTACTGTTTCAAGTGAAAAAAATTCTTAATCATCCAAATAGTTGACTTAGCCATTTATATATATAAAGTTGAGAAAATAATTACTAAATCTGAGATTTTAATCGTGATTGAAAAATGTCTGAGAGGTTTCTATTTAGGTGACACTTTCATAAATCAGTTTCAGGGAAATACTAGGCTTTTGTTTTCAACTGGGTTTAACATCTACTTAAATTAAGATTCACAAGGTGAAATCTTAATCATCAAGTCAGGATCACCAAAATTTTCTGATCAGACTATAAACATTCAAACAATGTCTAGAGATACCCTCTTAAAATATTTTAGTACTGATATCAGTCATTAAATAATTGCATTTGAAAACTTTTTAAATATTCATATCAGTGAGGTGAATGATAGAGGTAACTGGAATTTGATTTTTGGTTTATTCAGATAAGATCAAAATCATAGGAAAGCTTACAGTTCATGAATAACATAGAGCAGATAACATACCATGTTTTATTCCAGAAATCAAAACTAGTAAGAAAATCTGGCCAGAAGGGTAATCAAAATGGTGTAGCACTTTTTTAACCTCACCTGTACCATTTCTTGTGCTGAAAGTAAATTGATTGCTTTACTTGATGCTAATAATGAGTCTGACAGGTTTTTTTCCCCTCGCAATGAAACAACCAATTCTGTCTCTGTGCAGAAATAGTATCAAATACTTGTTTGACATGAATAGGTATTTCTCCAAGTACTTCTGTCACAAAATTTTAAATATATATACATATACACATATATATATATATATAGAGAGAGAGAGAGAGAGAGAAAGAGAGAGAGAGAGAGAGAGAGAGAGAGAGAGAGAGAAAGAGAGAGAGAGATGAAACAAATGTTTATGTGTGTCATGAATAGATGTGTGTGTGTGTGTATTTTATTTTCCTCCAATCAGTCACCAGAAGCCATATTAACTCCTGCCAATCAAACAGCTCCCTGCAAAGCCTTTCTGTCAGCTGTGTTTCACTTCTGTCAGCTTCTCTACTCTCTCCTATAAGCAATTTCTTTCATTATCTTCTATATATTCAGTTCCTGGCTTCTTGTGATTCCCCCTATGCTCAGCTTTTTAAAAATCTCTTACCTTCACCTATTTATGTTTCTTCACTCTCAAATCAAGAACTCCTTATGTGTAGTGGTCCATTTCTATTTTGAATTCATAAACTTAGCTTTAACAGATAGAATACAAACTATGCCAACTATCAGGCAGATTACAAACAAGACATATATGTATATTTGTATATATGTATGTATGTATCTATATAATTTCTTATGTTGCCCAAATAGTTCTTTGGTGAATAGTTCTTATCTATATTTCTCCAAAGTATAAATGAGCACAGTTATGTATAAATGACCTATTAGACAAAAATGCACTGAGACCATCTCTCAGTGCTCTTGGGTTTGAGTTGCTTTCAGATAGATCCTTTCAACATATTTATTTGAGGGACAGTTTTCTCTCAGTTCCTCAAGAGAGTTTGTATCTCTTTTCAAGCATTTTTATTTCAGGGTCTGTTTCCTCTTAAGTTGATTTTTATCAGTTACTGCTCCTTTGCAGCAAAAAAAATTCACATAATAAAAGGGCAATATCTTATACAAGCATATAGAAAAATAAATGAAATAGTATGTTCGATCTAATTCATAATAAATAATGATCATTTTAAAATCTCTCCAAAACAGGGATCATTTAATTCCTTCATTTTATAGAAGACTAAACTGAGGCCCAGAAAAGGTCAAATGACTTTCTTAAAGTCATGCAGAAGATCCAAGACTAGATTATAGTCCTCTTAACTCCTTTCTAAATCTCTTTCCCTTATGTCATGATGAGATTATTATATAGAGAGACAGTGACAATCAGTAAGTCAGGCAATAAACATTTATTAAGACCTTATTTTGTGTCATGTACTATATTAAGCTCTTTTTAATTTAATTATTAATACATTATTGATTAATTAATAATTAATACAAAAAAGACAGTTATCAGTCTCAAGGATCTTATATATCTAATGGGGGAGACAACATGCAAACAATTCTGTACAAACCAAATATAAGATAAATGAGAAATAATAAGCACTGGGGGGAAAAGCACCAGAACTCAGAATCAGGAAAGGCTTCCTGTAAAAGATGGAATTTTTGCTGCAACTTGCAGGAATCCAGGGAATCCGGGATTGTCAGGAGTGGGAGATGTATAAGAAGCCTGGAAAGTTTGAATGACCGGTTATAAAAAGCTTTGAATGCCATGTAGAACATTTTATGTCAAATCCTGGCATTAATAGCCATTAGAGTTTATTGAATATGTTTGTATGGGATGAGGGTTTACATGATCAGACTTGCACTTTAAGAAGATCACTTTGACACTTGAGGGGAGGATATAATGGAGTGGGGAGACACTTATGGCAAAGACAATTTGGAGCATGTCCAGAGGAAGAAAACAAGGAAGGAGGGGAAACTGAAAACTAGGCAACCTGAGTATTTGTTGATGGAACAGGTATATTTAGTCTGGAGAAGAGAAGATTTAACAGACGATGTAGTTTTCTTCCTGTATTTAATGGACTAAAATTCAGAAGATAGGCTAATTTTGTTAGTCTCTAAAAGACAGAAACAAGAACAATGAGTAGAAGTTACTTAGAAGCAGATATAAATTGAGGTTAAAAAAGCAAACAAACAAACAGTAACAATTCAAGCTATACCAAAGTAAAAAAGGGCAGCTTTGGGATATGAGTACTCCATTTGAATTCATCAAGTGAAAGCTTATTGTCCACTTATTGGAAATATAGTGCAAATAATTCCAGTTCAGGTAAGGGTTGTACAAAGTGACTCCCAAAGTCCTTTTTATCTCTGAGATCCTGTGATTCTTTAAAGTATCTAGACAGATATGATGGATACTCTAATTTAACAAGTTGTAATGGGCTATGAACAAAAGTTCCCAAAGATACATTTAAATATTCAAGTTCATTTAAGACATTCACTCATTTATCATAGAAGTACAGGATGTTAGAACTTCAAAAAAGATCTTAGAGTTCATCTAATCCAACCCCTTTATTTTATGGAAAATGATTTATGGGATATTCATGCTCTAGTCACATTCTGGCTATATTTTATTCACTTAAAAAGTTAATATTTCTTTCTAATTCTGGGGTCTCCTCAAATTCATTTTTGTCTGGAAATGTCTGATATTTTTTTAATTGTGGTAACATGCCATCTTCATAGCCAAGATTACAAGAATTACATCTGCAATTAATTCTGGAGGTTTTTCTTATTATTTTGGATTGGAATAGTGATTTGGTTGGTATATTGAGCTCCTGGTAAAAAAAAATTCCCTTTACCACTCTAGATTCTGTACCTTCTCTGCAATTTAAAGTCAAAGAGCATTATTTGGGGAAGGGGAGGGGCTGAATGACTTGCTAGGGTCACAGATTATTCATGTGCTGGGTAGACATGATTGTTCCTTCTTTTAAAATAGCAAATTCTGATAGCAAAACTCTCAGACATTAGAAAAAATTATTTCAAATAAAAAATGATTGATGAGGAAATCAGAAATTTAAAGGAAAAAAGGTAGTGTTTCAGTAGGCCAAGAGACAGCATCTGATGATGAAGAGAGAGCTGTTCTTAGAACTAACAAGACTTGGGTTTGAGTGATAATCCTGACACATACTGCTATGTCTGCCCAAAGCATATAACTTCTCTATGCTCTAGCTAACTCTCTGAGGCTATAAATTGTGGAGAAGGTGCTGACCTATACAAGTGAAAAGAATTTCCTCTTCTGAGAAATCCCCATATCAATGAAATCACAATTTCAGTTTCCATTTCTATTTAGCAAGGTTAGAAGGGCTTCCTTAGCATCTGGACAGATGACTTAGATTATCTTCACATGCTTAGAGCTCAACAGCCACACACTTCCATATTTCAGGAACAAACTTGTCAGTCTCCACAATCCAGAGCCTAGGAAGCTGGTGGAAAAATTCTCCTTGCATTGTGAAATCTCCTGACAGAAAGTGGCTTTGATTGTTATTGCTCTGGAGTGACTTGGACCAGATGAGATGAGGCAGTCCCAGCCAATGCTGCCCTTATACCACCAGTTGTGCCAAGGCTTACTCTTATACTTATGTGTCTTGCCCACATAATTTCCTGAGTGATCATGCTACCCAATGTGTGTCCACTGGCATCTCCCTCGGAAGATCTGAAATACCCAATCAGGGATACATTAATGGGGCGAAGAATGCGTGGATGACTTCTCTATTTGTCTTGGAACGCCAGTAACCACTAAATTGCTTTGTGTATTTTGTGAATCAGATTGCTGTCAAATCTCTGTGTTTTTTGGGTCGGTTACACTTCACTGATTCTTTAGTAAGGACCATTTGATGTTTTAAAAGTCCTGAAGCCATTCAGACTTTTTTCTCTCTTTCTCTTCAAACAGAAGTTTGCATTTTGCCCACTGCAAAGAAAGCACAGACCAAAAGGTCCAAGTTCAGTTCTGAAGTCCAAACCCACAAAATCTGATTGGCTTCCAAACTTGGCCAGACATGTACCACCAATTTGTTTGGGCCCCAAGAGTTCATTATACATAGGTAAGGCAGAACTGGTTTAAGCCTTTATATCTCGGTGAAGTACACATAAATTGTATATGTCTTTTTCATATAGATGATTTGAAATACTCTTCATCCAAGTCACTTGTGATAGGTCATAGAAATCCTCATTAATTTTCTAAATGGATACATATATAAACATTTTCATGGAATCTTGTGGGATATTCTACTATGAGGAATAGAATATATATGAAAGGAAAGGCAAGACATTTCCTTTCATATATATTTAAGTACCTACTATGTGTCAGTTAAGAGAGATAGGTGGCTCAGTAGATAAAAATCTGGGCTTAGAGTCATAAAAGACCCGATTTCAAATTTGACCTCAGATACTCACTAACTGTGGGACCTTGGGCTAGTGACTTAATCTCTGTCTTAATACACTGGGGAAGGACATGGCAAACTACTCCATATCTTTGCCAAGAAAATCCCATTTGGAGTCATGAAGAGTTGGACATGGCTAAAATATTGGAAAACAAAATATGTCAAGCACTGTACTAAGAACTTTAAACATATTATTTCTCTTAATCTCACACAAACCTGAGAAGTAGATATCATTATTTTTCTTATTTTGCAGTTGAGGAAATTGAGGCAGACAACAGTTGATACGTATCTGGAGCTATATTTGAAGTAGTCTTTCTCTCTCCAGGCCTAGCACTCTATCCACTTCATAGCCTAGCTGTCTAGCTAGACATCAATTGAAAGAGGAAAGGAAGGAAAGAAAGAAGCAAGCAAATAAGAAAGTAAATAATGAAGGAAGAAAGGTTCCTATCCCTTCCTTTATTTACTTATTTTTAAACTTTAAAAAATTTCAATTATGTGTAGAAACAATTTTAAACTATTGTTATCTGATACTTTGCAATTCAGTTTCTCTCTTCTTCCTCTCTGATGGTCCCTGAGACAGCAAAATAGTCTGATATCCAATGATGGGCAAACTATGGCTGGCAGCCCAGATGCAGGCCCCCTGAAATGTTCTATCAGGCCTTGTGACATTATTCCTAATCTGACAAATACAATGAGTAGGATACAATACAATGAAATTTCAAAAGAGTTGCCTTAGAAACAGACTGACAGATGAGCATTTTCTTTCCTTTGGCCCCCTCTTTAAAAAGTTTGCCCATCACTGGACCAATGCTGTCATGTAATACATATCTCCATCTTCCTCATGCCATGAAAGGAGACACCATCACATATACAATAAAAACTTGTGAAGGAAATAAAGTGAAAAGTGGAATGCTTTCATCTGCAATCAGACTTCCATAGTTCCTTTTATGGCTGTGGAGAACATATTTTATCATGAGTTCTTTGAGATTATCTTAGAACTTTGTTGAAAATAGTTTAGTTCACAGCTTATCATTGTACAATATTTCTGTTATTGTATACAATGTTCTCTGATTTCATGTTGCATCACTTAATATAAGACTTTCTAAGTTTTTCTAAATTCATCCTGTTCACCATTTCTTTTACACCCCAATATTTTTTATTTTTTAAATATTACATCTAGAAATACTTTTTTATAATTGTTTTTTGACATTTTAAAATTCAAAATTTCTCCCTCTGTTCTTGTCCCACCCGGTGGGGGGGCGTGTTGGTGACTAGTCTAATATAGATTATACTCATGCTTTCATATCACATTTCCATATTGTTCATGTCATGATAAAAGACACATATCACACAAACAATAGAAAACTCATGAAGGAAATATAGTGGAAGATGGTATGTTTTGATCTACAGTTCCTTCTTTGGCTATGTATAGCATTTTCATCATGAGCCCCTGTGGTTATCTTGGAGAATTGCTTTGCTGATAATGGTTTAGTCCTTCACAGTTGATCATCTTTTAATATTTCTGTTACTGTCTACTTTGTAGTTCTGCTCACTTCAATTTGCATCAGTTCATATGTCTTTTTGTGTTTTTCTGAACTCATCCTATTTATTATTCTTTATGGTGTATTCTGGCATAATAGTATTCTATTACAACTAAATACTTCAACTTGTTCATCCATTCCCCAAGTGATGAACAAGCCCTCAGTTGCGGTTCTTTGCTATTATAAAAAGAGCTGTTAAAATATATTGTTATAGGTAGGTCCTTTCCCCATATCATTGATCTCTTTGGTATACAGACCCAGTAGTGACATTGCTAGAACAAAGGGTATGCATAGTTTTGTGGCTGCAGTTCATCATTTCTCATGGCACAACATTAGACCATTACAACCACATAACACAACTTGTTCAGACCTTCACCAATGGGTAGACATCCCCTCAGTTTCCAATTTTTTGCCACTACAAAAAGCTTCTAAATTCATATTCATACAAGTATGTCCTTTTCCTCTATCTCTGATCTTTTTTGGGATAGAGACGCAGTAGTGATATTGCTCCTACCACTTCTTGAGACAGATCATTCTGCTTTTGGATAGTTTAAAATGTTAGGAAACCTTTTTAATTGTTCTAGAATAGCTCAGATGTGCCTCTGCACCTTACTTCCATTATTTGTGGTTCTGACCTTTGGCACCAAACAGAACAAGCTTTATTTCTTCTCTACAGGTTAGAGTTTCAAATTATTTAACATGGATATTATCCCCTTTGCCCTAAGTTCTCTTCTCCAGGCTTAGCATATCCAGTCCCTTAAACCAATAGTCATATAAGGAAATGAGTCAGAGTATATACATTTGAATTCAGTTTCTTTCATTTGTATGACCTCAAGAAAGTTGCTTCACCTCTGTGCCTCAGCTGCCTCATCTGTAAAAGGAAGGCATTGGATTAGATGATTTCAGGTTTTTTATGACTCAAACTATTTTCTTTTTCTTCTTTCTAAAGATTTTTTGCTACATTTTTGTTCTTGATACTTTTTTTTTGCTATGCTTATCTCCATCAAAATAGGGAAGAAGCAGTCATTTATTCAGATTAATTTGATTGTCAATTCAGCCTCAGTGAAGTTTTTTTTATATTACTTTAACAAGCATTTAAGATTTCATTTCTTAGTTTTTTGTCATCTTATTTTCCAATTGTTATTCCAACCTTCACTTGCTCAATGAGTTATCCCTTGAAGAAAAACAAAATTTAAGAGAAATAGAAAAAATAAACAAAACCAAATGACATCAATCAAGTCTAATAGTGTATGCACTATTCCCCATGTTATAGTTCGCCACCTCTGCAAAGGAGGTAGAAAGATGTGTTTTTTCCATTTCTCTAGGACCAAACTTCTTGGTTATAATAATTATAAAATGTTAGATTTTTCAACCTGTATTTTTATTTTAACACTTTTCTATCTAATTGATAAATGAAAGCCTTTGTTTCTTTATTTAGAAAAATGCAGCCAAGCACCTGTGTTCTTGCTTAGGTCAATTTATAAGCAAGTAGGTTCATGTTTCATCTTTGATGTTATATTTTATCTGAAAATTCTTTTTACCCCATTTTCTCATGATTGTAACATCTGATAATGAGCTATTCCTTGATGCTGCTTTCATCTCAATCAATCAATCAGCACTTATTAAGTACCTACTATGTGGCAGACACTGTAATAAGTCCTGAGGATGCAAAAAGAAACAAGGGGCAGTTCAGGCCTTCAAGGAGCTTACAATCTCCACTTATGGATCTGGTCCTGGGGTTTCCATGACTCTTCTCTTTGCCTCCACAGCTTTAATTCCTGGAGCTTTTCCTTGGGAGTGGTCTGCTATTTAATCTCTGCCACTTTCGCTGCTCTCTGCTTTCAAATTTGCAACTTGCTGCTTCTCTGTTAGTTGAAACTATCCTGGTAGCTAGGTAGCTCAATGGATTGAGAACCAGGCCCAAGGACTTCAGGAGGTCCTGGGTTCAAATTTGACCTTAAACCCTTCCTAGCTGTGCTACACTGGGCAAGTCACTTAACCACCATTGCATAGCTTTTATTGTTCTTCTGTCTTAGAACCAATTGGTAAAGATTTATTATTTTTTTTTTAAGAAACATTATCCTGGGTGCTATTGCTGCTTTTTGAGCTGAAACTTTTATTTTTTAAAGAGAGACCACTCAAGATCAATATGGGGCTAGTCACATTGTTATCTCTATTTTTAGTCATCCTTATATACTCAACAACTTCTAGTCTTTCAGAATAATTTTCCTTAATGTAAGATTTCAACTCTCAGTCTTAGTTGAATGCTAGTATTTGAATTCCATTACACTCTCTTCCTCACATCAGGGTTTTGGAAGGGTTCCCTCACATGATCAATAGCCCTGAACTTTTCTTTGTGGAGGGGAAAAGAGGTACATATTGTATTTGCCTCTTCAAATTTCATTTTCCCCCTAGTAATTAGTGTTTGATCATTCACATTGTCCTGGAGCTTCAATAAATCTTTAAAAGGTATTTGAAATCCTGAAGGGGAGTGACACAAACTGACAGCATTTGGCCTGTTCTTTCTCCTTACTCCCACACATTGTTTTTATGTGTAGTATATGCTAGTATAGTTTCTTCTCTTTTCCATTTCTTTAACAGGGGAAAATAAATACTTAAAACTTTAACTTAAATCTAAAGACTTTATTCTAGTGTTCTTTCCATTACATCATGATGCCATTCAACTCAAGAATTCCTGAATTTAGTAGCTTCTCCTAAGAGATTTGCTTAATGCTGGCCAGGCCCCAAGAAAAGAGGAGCTATTTTGTTTTAATAGTCTCTGAGGAAACATCTCTACAAGGCATGATGGGAAGATTCCCATGATCCATATATTCATGAGCTTTTTCAAGGAATAGTGAGCCATATGAGAAGAATGGAAATTTATATTGGAGATATATTTCATCCTACTCTTTCCACTCTCATCCCTGGAAAAGGAGATGTCAATCTCTCCCTCTCTCCCTCTCTCTCTCTCCCTTTCTCTCTTTCTCTTTCTCTCCTCTCCCCTTCTCCCTCTCTCCCACTCTCCCCCTTTCTCTTTACCTTCTCTCCATTTCTCCCTTTCCCCTTCTCCCCCCCCCCCCATCTCCATCCCTTTCTGTCTCTGTCTATCTGTCTGTCTGTCTCTCTGGTTGCATCTGAAAGCATCAAGATAGTGAGTTTCTGTATTAGCGGATAGGATGTCAGATTAACCTTCCCAAGGCCAGCAAGAGTGAACTCACATCTAAAGAAAAAATGCTGTCTAGAAGTATCTGCAAAATGTGAAGACAGTGAGCACATTTTATAGTCACATTAAACAGTTTTACAACTTTAAGTGAAGTGATTTTTCACTGATGTTTGAGAGCTATCCAGAAATGCCTTCTCATATTTCAGTTTTGCTGGAGGGAAAGCACCAATTGATGCTTCAGTGGGATTAAGCAACCATATTAGGAGGGAATAATATTTCATGCTCCATAAATGAGGAAAGCTACTGTTGTACCAAAAGGGAGCTGGATTACTTTAAAAAGTGCCAGGAGAACAGGACATTAACTCTGACTCTTAACAGTTATGCTAGCTGTATGACAATGGACAAGTCATATTACTTTTCTGAGTTTTAAATTAACATATTTACTCTCTTCCTCATAGGACCATTGTGAGGAAAGTGCTTTGCAAGCTTTATAATTTTTGTTTGTATTATTTATCTAATTTCCCTTTGATAAAACTAAGCTTTTCAATATTTATAGAGTTCATAAATTTTTCTATCTAAATCTATGTATAGACATAGTTATATCTCTGTATCTATAGTTTTTATTACATAACATATAATAGTATTATATATACTATTTAAAGCTACAAAGTTATATAAATATGTATCTATATCTAGATATCTCTCTATATATCTAGGTATAGTTAAAACTGTATGTATTTCTGCTTTCCCATAAATAGAGTTAAATGTATGTATACATCTATCTGTTTATCATTTATCTGTCATCTCGCTATATAACTACATACTTCTATACCTGTAGAGATAGTGTGGCATAGGAAGACCTGGGTGCAAGTCTCTTCTTTGAAGAATATTGTCTATATGATCTAGGGCAAGCAACTTAAGTTCTTAGTTCCCTAGACCATTCTTTAAGACTATAAATTGCTGAAATAGTGCCAGCTTACAATATTGAAGGGGTTTCCTTAACTGGGAGGTCTCTATACCAATAAATGGTTTTAGAAGTCCAATTCTCATTGCTGTTCTCTTTCTCTGTCTCTGTCTCTGTCTCTGTCTCTGTCTCTGTCTCTGTGTCTGTCTGTCTGTCTGTCTCTCTCTTATGTATGAGTCACAACTAGGTGGCACAATGACTAGAACACTGGGCTAGAGTCAGGAAGAACCAAATAGATCTGAATTCAGATCTAGCCCTAGACACTCTAGGCAAATTATTTAACCTATGTCTGTTTCAGTTTCATGCAGATGATGACAGCACCCACCTAACAATGTTGTTGTGTTGATCAAATGAGATAATCTTTGTGAGGCACTTAACACAGCTCCTGGCCCTTAGTAGGGACTATATAAAGGCTTATTCCCTTTGTCCCTCTAGCTATAATTTGATTTGCAGAGTAGATTTGAGAAAAGGATTAGCATTTACAAAGCCAATTGAAGCACTACATGTAAAAAGTAAGGCATTATAGTTCTGTTGCACTCTGCTTGATCAGACCTCATGTAGAATATCAATTCTAATCTTGAGTGCCCTGTCTTTAAGGAAATGAATTTGCTGTATATTGTCCAGAGGAGAGCAACCAGAATAGCCAAAAGACTCTGAAACATGTCATATAAAGATGTTCAGGCTGGAGAAAAGAATACATAGTTATAGCAGGGATGGTCAATTATTTGAAGGTTTGTCACATGGAATATGAATTATACTTTTTCTGCTTGACTCAAGGAAATGGCAATCTCCAGTGTCAAAATCTATAGGGAGGTATATTTAGACTTCATATATAGAAAGAAAAAGTTTTAGAGTTTTCTAAAAGTGGAATAGGATGCCATGGTAAATAGCTGGAGTCTCTATTAATGTAAGATCTCAAGCAGAAAGTGTATTATGACCTACAAAGGTCATCTTTGATTCAATTATGAGATTGTTGATTCAATTATGAATTGAACTAAATTATTTCAAAAGTCTCTTTGAAAATTTAATGACAATGAATTTAAATAGCAACAATTGGGAACCAATAGATACAAAAGAACAAGGAAAAGCAGTTTAAGGAGATATTGAAAGCACTTGCTATTTCAAAAGTTCTTTTATATGCTCCAGTTAATTAACAATTATTTAGTCAAGTCCCACTGATTTTCAGTCAGATTTAATTAGCTTTTAGAAAGAGTATTTACTATCAAAGTCAGTTGTAATAGAAACATCTCCCAATACCACATGGGCATAATCTCTCCTTGTACATATAGTCCTTGGGGAAAGTACTCTCAAATTTATGGATGAAAGAACAATTCAGTTGTTCCATGTTACTAAAAAGACTTTTCCCTCATGGAGTCTCCATGAAATTCTGCTTAAGTACAGCTTTCTTTTGGGCTCTGAGGATCAGGGACCTTGTAAAGTCCTGAAACTACCTTTTTTTTCAGCATGTCTGGTATGTCACACAGTTTGTCTTATAGCTCCTAATGAAGACATTGCCATTGATCACTGCTACTCCTGGGATAATATTACCAACTCTGTTAGACACTGCTACCCACAATGATGATAACTCTAGATAGCTGGACTTTTTGAAGGTTACAAAATCATCACTTAGTCAATGGTGAGGAAAGGAAAGAAGAAATGACCTTCAGGACATTTTTCCTCTTACAAGTACTTTACTCAACTACTTGCTGTTAGAATGTATGATTCTAAACTGGCTTGACATAAGCCCTGAGGTGTGTCTGATTCTTTCTGTCAATCATAAAATATTTTCTGGGTAGTGTCATAAATCCTTATCCAAAGATCAAAACAATTAATTTCTCTCCAAATAGTTAAGGACTTGTTGGATTTGTTTTTTGCCTTTTATTCATTCAGTATAGAAATCTGAACCTTCTCTAAGAAAAGGTCAAGTAGGTGCCATATTTTAAGATGGCTGGAGTGCCAGCAGGAGAACAAAACCAGAAAGATGAGAAGGCTGGAAATCATGGCATATTAGTATTATGTGAAAAAACTTGGGGTATTTATACTGAGAAGACATAGGGAGGAATGTAGTACAGAGAGAGGGGGTCATAGCAGTTTTGCAGGCTTTGGCTGAGTTCTGAAGTCAGTTAGGAGTTTAGAATCTTGGAAGAAAGTTTCAGTTGGACCTGAGACCTCATAGAGAGAGAACCAGGGCCAGCTGAGCGGCTTCTTCTCCTGCTTGAGATTGAAACTTAGCCTAGTTTTGGAGTATTTATTTGAGATTTGTTAATTTAGATAAACCCTTTGTATCTCCATACTCTACCTCATTTCCCTACCTTTCTTTCCCTTACCTGAATGTCTGTGAGGAGTGAATAAGGAGAGTGAATCAGAGAGTAGTTTCAAATCTGTGAGGGTTTAGCTATACTCTTGCAGTACTTTATCTAGAGAGGTTTGATAGCCATCATCACTTTGAGAGCTAAGTTAAGGCAGGACCTTGCTCAAACACCATCTCTGTTTCCCTTCCCCCACCTGAGGTTTCTTTAAGCAACTGTTAGGGCTGCCTTTAATTCCTTTCACTTGACAATTTAACCTGAGAAGACAATAAACCCCTTTTGTGTTTAAAACAGACCTTTTAGTTACTTTGTCAGTTAATGAGTAAGAAAGGGAAGAAGAGGAATAGAATCAACATACTCTGGGCTTGAAGGGAAGCCGGGGTATCCATCTTGAAGGAAGGTGTAACTTCAAAACAAGTCCCTTCCTGTGAAATTAACTAAAGCCTGTCATTAATTTCAATCAGTCTATTTCCCCAGTTTGTCTTTAGTCTAAGTCCTAGACTATAAGCCCTGCTGCTCTTTGCCTGTTTAGATTAATTCCTCCTCTCCCTGGAGATCTTTGTTACCTTCAGTGTTATACTCCCTGACTTCAGCCTCATATTATATCCTGAATCCCACTATTACATCCTACCTGCAACCCATATTGCCTATCTAGCAAGTCCCTGACAACATCCCTTCCAAATCCCCTTTAACCTAACACCTTTCCCAAATTCACTGATAACATCTGGGGAGCACAGTCAAACAAAAACCTACAATCTTCTGAATCAAAAGAAGATAAATTTTGCAAGAATAACTTTCGTGTTAGGCAGTCTTTCCTTACTGGTTTGGTCTTTTATGCAGGGACTATATACATTTTGGCTGATATACAGCAATTGATTGAAATTTATGATTATTATAAATGGTTTGCCTTTACATTAGCTGAGTGTATATGCTTCATACCCATGGCTGTGGCAATTATTCTGTCTCTATGGCACTTTATGACAATCTCAAAAGCAGTTCTGACTCATCTGTTCAATTAATACAAGGCATCTTCTCCAAAACCCAATAATGAATGCAAGGAACTAGTAGAGAACATCAAACTACTGTTCCAGGTGTTAAAAAAAATCCGTGAAGGCAAAGAACTCGATAAGCACATGATCTTACAGTTAGAAATAGAGGAATCTAAATTTTTTGGGCAAAAAGAGCAACCTATTCAAAATGCAGTGGTCTCTGTACTTCCAATAGTGGACAGGACTATTGTGCAGCCTGGAGAGGGGGTGGTGCATGTCGAAACATACAAGGCATTCACTCCTAGTGACATGGAAGTTTTGAAAAGGCGTTTTCCCAAGTTCTACAAAAAACCTTACAAGAGCCTAAAAGAATTAAAATGGATGTTCACTCTTTTCAACCCTAGTTTCGAAGAAGTACAATTTCTTTTCGGGGAGTTTTACTTTCCCTCAGAAAAGGAAAAATTCCTCAATGAAACTAGGATGAATCCCAATTTAGAGTCATGGCCACAGGTGCATCAGGACCTGGATTTCACTCAACACGCTAACATGAGATACTGGTTAAGATGCAGGGCTGATCTTATTGAAGCAATGAGATCATTTACAAAAAGATCAAATGCCTGGCAGAAATTTGAAAAACTGAGGCAAGGGGAAGAAGAACACCCGAGCAGTTTTTTAGATAGAATTATTGAAGCTGCAGAAACAATTTTAGGACTTAGAGACACACATGCCCAGGATACAATTGATCATATAAGGAGACAATTTGTAAAGGGAACCTCAATCCCAATACAAAATTATTTCAGGCAAAGTTGTCCACAGTGGGAATCACTACCACTGGAGGATGTTAGGCAGCATGCGGCATATATACATGATTCAAAACAGAAAGAAGCAAGACTGGCTAGGCAATCTGATAATGATAAAGATGAGATCATAGCAGATTTAAAGCGCCAATTAAAAAAGACTAGATGTGAGAAGGAAATTGAGGAGGTAAAGAATTTTGCTCTCCAAACAAGTAGAAATCAATTTAGGCAACCTGCCAACAGCACCCCAAAATCAAAATCATCACCCCGTTGTTATTTATGTGGAAGGATCGGACACGTCATTCGTGTTTGTAGATTTAAGCAACAAATAGATTTTTCAAAAACCAATAATCAAAGAGATAATAGAAAGACATTTTATAATTCAAAATGGGCTAAGAATAATGAATCTAAAAGACATGATGAAAATAAACATGCCTAGCCTATGTTTTGCTGTGTAAGCAATTACAAGCTCATTTTTCTGCTATAGAACTATGACTAGAGTCCCTTGCCCCATGTGACCACAAGCTCTGTTGTGTGCTAATATTCCTCATCACCTTGAGACTGCAGCAATCCAGGATGGTGAGCTGGATGTGCATGCTGGTAATGTGACAAGAGTTTTGCCCTTAGAGCCAACAAAGGGACCCTTGTAATCTTCTAAGAAGTTGTCTGACATTCCTTACTGTCTATGACTGAGAATTCCAGAAGTCTTAGCTGCTGATTCAGCTGTCCCCAAGGCCTAACTGCCCCAGTGGAACTTTTCTTGCTGTGTTGTTTTGCATTCCATTTCCACCCAGGTGCAATACATCTTTTGTGCTGGCCTTTTAAGTTGTTTGGGTTGAAAGATTATTTCACCATATCTTTCTGTGGATTATGCTGTTCCAGAATACATTATATCGCAGTTGTTGGAGGGTAATTTGGTAGAGAGCAAGTGGGTCTGTGTACCTTCTCCACCAATTTGGATCCACCTAGATGACTCAGTGTTCTCTGTCAAAAATCAAATTCTGTGATTCTGTTATTTGTAGTGGGAATTCTTCAGGGATTTAAAAAAATTTATCACCACCAAATTCCCTTCTAGTTCTGAAATTCTGTGATTTCTAAACCATAGCTTAATTAAAAATAAGAAAGCACAGAAAAGTTTCAGTTATACTTAGCCAAATGGTCAAATAATGCTTCTAGAGATGTAATTATAGGTAAACCTTTTTTGGCTCCATAGATGGCAAAAATTTATCATCTAGAAAATTTCACATAAGTCAATACATATTCATTCTAATTAAAATATACAGTTAGTAATAATTTCATTACTAATAACTTTAATCTCAAGGAGATTTATGGCCAGCTGAGATGTATGAGAATTGTAAATGCTTTGGTTGTGGTCATTTAAGCAAACCATTTGTATAAAATCAAGTTAAATGCTCCCAATAAAAAGGCATTATGCCCAGGGTCTTATTTATATATTCACTATAGTTTAATTTTTGATGTCAAAGCAAACTGCAGGGCAGAAACTATATAAACAAATTCATTCTATAAGATAAAATTACTGACAGGCAGAATACTGTGATTGAATTAATTCTAGTGTAATTCAACAAGCATTTATTATGCACTTACAATATTTGAGGTACTGAACTAGGGGCTGGAAATGCAGCTAAAACAATTAGTGCCCTAAACCTACTCAGTTGCACATTCACCTGACAGCATGCATCACATTTAATTTTGTAGATGATTTTTATCCAAAATTATAGTATGTATGTAAATGGAACAATAGAAAGTAAATCTAATATACAGAAATGAAAGTGGCAACAATTATTTTAATTTAAACATGTTATTTCCTATTCAATATCATGGACTCATGGACAATAAGTAAAGACCATAATTGATAACTGGATTTTGGATCATAAAATCTCAGTCCTGCTGTTGAACAACTGTGCGACCTTGACCAAGTCTTCTAAACTCATTAGGATTCAGTTTCCAAACATGTAGAAGAGATTGGACTGGATGATCTCTAAGGATTTTTTTCTAGATTTAAATCCTATGTTCCTTCTAATTTTGTATTTCTGCAAGTTGCTTGACTTGCAAAGTATGTTAGCTTGTCTTGACTATGTGTAAAACTATGTGTATTTTAGCTTACAAACATCTTATATGGGGAATAATTATATAGTCTTATTAATAATATAGTCTTATTAATAATATAGTCTTATTAATAAATAGTTTTATTTATAAATAAATTAATAAGAATTGTCATTAAATTAATAAAGTATTTTTATAATATATATTTTACAACTTTAATGTTAATATTATGTATTGATATTGTATGTAATATATATTAATATTATAATATCAATTTCCTAATATGTAATAATTGGGGGGCAGCTGGGTGGCTCAGTGGATTGAGAGCCAGGCCTAGAGACTGGAGGTCCTAGGTTCAAGTCCAGCCTCGGACACTTCCAGCTGTGTGACCTTGGGCAAGTCACTTGACCCCTA
>NC_058130.1:650535643-650548667 GCF_016433145.1 Gracilinanus agilis
TTTCTTTCTTTCTTTCTTTCTTTCTTTCTTTCTTCCTTCCTTCCTTCCTTCCTTCCTTCCTTCCTTCCTTCCTTCCTTCCTTCCTTCTTTCCTTTCTTTCTTTCTCTTTTACTTGCTCATTTAAAAAAAATTTTAGCAGACAATAGGTATAATTGTTAGCTTTCTGCTAGAGGCAGACTCTGTTCCCATGGTGTGGAGGATGATGTCTCAGGCTTTACTTTTTTTTTTATGCTATTAGTTTCTGAAACCTATTTTGTTATTCCTATTTCTATAATACAGGATTAGGTATGGTCCTTGCTCTCTCTGGCTCATAATTAAATCTGTGATTAAACTGATGTGCACCAACCAGGGCCCTATTGGCAGTTCTGCCATGGCAAGTAGACAACTTTATGCCCTGCAGTTTCTAGCTCTCTGAAGGCACAAATGTGTCTTATCACTTGAATCTCAGCCAGCAACTCCACTTCATGTGAGTGGTCATAGTCACAGTGCCTTAGCTATGACACCCACTTGTGTGTACTCTCTCCTCAACCCTCCTCTCCTTAAGCAGCATCTGAAATAGAGCAGTGGTTGGTCAACATACTTGAGCCCTTGAAGTTTTCTCTTGGTCAGCTGCCAAACCCCAAGCTATGAGTTGTTAGGAATCTCTGGAACTAAGGCTATACACAAACAATTGCTCTAGACCTTGTTGTTAGTGACTCTGTTGGTGTCTGCCACTGGGGAGTAAGCTGCCATGTTAAACTGGCAAAGAGTGGCTGCCTCCTGCACTGCTGGCCAAAGACTTTACTCTTTGTTGATGCCTCAGTATTTGCTTGGAGGTATTCCATCAAGTAATACTGTGATCAAAGATGTTAGAGACCTTCCTCTAAAATTGTCTTTGGCTGCTCTGCTTCACTTCTGATTCTTTTCTATTTCTGTTGTTTTTAGAATTGGGTTTGAGACCTTATTTTTTTATTATTCTTGGGGGAATTTGGAGAACAAGATAGTCTCATGCCCTACTCCACCATCTTCTTACAATCTTCCTTTTTACTTGTTCCCAATGAAAAATTTCTTGGACATTTTACTGTAGTAATCTCAACAGGATATTATTTCAAATTTTTAAGCCAACCTTTATTTATAATATTGGTCAAATTTTTCTATGCCTTATTTTCCATATTTTGGCTGTTAGGGCTGTATTTGTCTCATAAAAATTCTGATAATGTGCTTTCTTTTTCAGTTTTCGAGAATAATTTGTCAAGCATGGATCCTGTTTTCAAAAAGGTTGATAGAATTCTCCTGTGAACCCACCAGGACTAGACATTTTATTCTTTGGTAGTTTCTTCATAGCAAGTTTTATTTCCATTCTTGAGATGCAGTTATTTAATCTTTCTATCTGCCTTTCTGATAGTTTGAGTATTTGAAACAAGGAAATGGCAGGGTGGAATTCCTGCAAGATACAGGATCAAGCCTCACCCAGAATCCCAGGCCCTCCCTCTCCCCAGCTGGGAGAACTCTGGGTGAGAGGGCAGTTAAGACCATTGGTTCCTGGGGGTGGAGGTGAGCAGATCTCTCTGCTTGCTGATCCCAGTTATTGAGCCATTTTGGTTCTTCTCTGCAGTTTGCCTGTTTAGCTGAGTTAGACATTTCCTGAAATAGCATTTTGTTACCATTTAATTATTTTAGATATTAGAAGTGATAATTATGGGCTTTGAGGGCAAGCTAGTTATAAAATCTGCCAACCCCTCCTTGGGGGGGAGGGGCTGTTTTTACCTAACAGTTCAGGGCTTCCCAGATCTTATCCTAAACCTCTAAAGCTTTCCCTTCCTTCCCCTTCCTCTTTATCAGTAAAACTTCATCTTTGAGGTAGCTGTGCCTGGCTATAATTTTGGGGAAAACTCACTTCCTCCATAAAGCTTGGTTTCTTTCATAAGAACTTCGTGAGGGAAAATGTAGAGGATGACAGGTGAAGAAGGATAAGAATGTGACTAGACATTTCTCACAGTGCTGAACTACTGGAAAAGTTCGAACTAGAGTTTAATTCATATAATTATTAATTATGTGGCCAGAAGTAAGATAGCAAAGTCTTATTGGAAGTGCAAACACCATGATAATAATACCAATATTCATACACTTCAAGGTTAGCAAGGGGTCTTACAAATATCTTATTTGATGCAATTATTAAGTAGTTGTTATTATTAGCCCAATTTTACAGATGAGGAAACTGAAGTGGAGAGGGATTAAAGAACATTCAAGTGTTATGCACTAATATGTGCCTAAGGTAAGGTTTGAATTCATTTCTCCAAGTGCTCTATATATTAAGACAAGTTGGCTCTCAATATATATGTAAAGGGGGTGATAATGAAATATGAAGACAAAAAAATCAGGTCTGTAGTCTTAATTATATTTTTAAAATTTTTCTCAAATGAGTTTATGTCATAAATATCAAGATTCAATGAGTTAAGCATTCTATACTTTCATATGATGAGATCACATTTAAATGCTAACATATTTCACTCAAGTATTCCCTTGAAAGTGTTTTCATGCATTTTTTTACAGTGCTCATGTATCTTTCCTCCTTTCTTAATGCTAAACATTCTTTAGGCTGTTCAGAATTTTTCCCCCCAAAATGAAATCATACATTGCAGATGTGAAAAATGCAGGGTAAACTGTTTTGATTAAAAATGAAGTGTGATTTAAAGGTTAAAGCAAAAGTACTAGTTAGTGGTCAAAATTTATGGAGTCTACATATGATTGAGTGAATGTTATTGACCAACCCCAAAACATGCAGTACAAAAGAATGTGTCATATACTATGAAAAAAATAATTTCTATTGCTTTGTTGCAATCTTGAGAAATTTTTATTCTTTATGGGTTTGGTTGCCCATTTAAAATAGATCTTATTGATTTCTGTTTTAATATTGTCATTTCTCAATACCACCCCCCCAATCCAGTTGAACCCTCTCTTGTAACAAAGAAAAGGAATTAAATAAAAATTATGAGTATGGTGATGCCTCTGAGAATAATGGCAACAGCCCACAGCTATTTGGTTTCATAGGTTTTCAAGGTTATCATTTTGTTCTGTATGTGAGATTTTATTACACAAAGTGCCCCCAAAATGTTAATGCAGGTTTAAGCTATTAAAATATGTAAGTGGTTAGAGCTTAAAACTACACTAAGATTTTTGGGACATCTTATATAAAAAACTTGCAGATAAAGAAACTCTCTCTACTAAGAAAGATTGCCACCTATTACACAATGAGAGAGTGGTCTATGGGCATGAAAAAGAGGCTTGATGATTTGTTCATGGTTACATGGGCAGCATTCATCAAAGAAAGGACTTAAACCTCACGCCATCCTGATATCTGAGGACAGGTGTTTTTATATCCACCTTCTGTCCTTCCTTCCTTCCTTCCTTCCTTCCTTCCTTCCTTCCTTCCTTCCTTCCTTCCTTCCTTCCTTCTTTCTTTCCCTTCCATCTTAGAATGAATATTGTAGTATAAATAAAATATTTGTACCACATAAGTAAAAGAATGGTAAGGAAAAGGCAATCAGGGTTAGTGACTTGCCTAGGGTCACACTCAGCTAGGAAATGTCTGAGGTTAGATTCAAACAGAAGATCTTTTGTCTCTAGGTCTGGTTCTCAATCCACTGAGCCACCTAGCTTCCCCCAACATTATCTAGTTGCATTGTCTCATCCATTTTCCTTATAAGGGAAATCCTTATACAAATGAAATAATAAGTCTAGTCCCTATTCTAATCCTAGGTCCTCCCATAGGTTAATAGGCAGTATGTTTACACTTTGGATCTAGATTATTATGGTCACTACAACTGGTGGTCTCAGAAAGCTCTGAGAAGCATTTATATATAAAATTATTACCCATAATGTAATTATCCTTATAGGCTTTTGAGTAAAGGCAAAGGTTCACTACTGGAATGATTTTTATTTTTTTTTAATTCAGATTATAAAAGCTCAGAGTTTTATGCTAGAAACATCATATAGCATTATAGAAAATATAATTAATATAATTTATTACAACATACACATCACCTTTCCATTAGTCACCTAATTCATTTTATTATCACATCATACTTTATTTTCTTCTGTGGCTTTAGGTGGAATCCCCAGGAATTCTAAAACCCATTAGTATCTCTGAACACTCGCAGAAAATCTATAAATGATTTCTTAATGGTTATTACTAACCAGTATTAAGCTTTCTTGGCATGGCTAAACATTATCCTATGAATGTTTTATATTTTAATAATTTAAAAGAAAAAATTGATACATGCATTTTTCTTTCTTTTTATGGAATATAATTTTGGGGATAGGAAAATATAACAATATTACTCATCAAATAAACCAAGGACAATGAATGCTTTTAAATAAGTTCAATTATAAATATAATTTAATATATATTAATATAAATAAGTTTAATTAGACCCATTGTATTGGGAAAAGGAGGTGAAGTATGACAAAACAAAGAGGGTGAAAACCTCTCCAGTTCACGAAAAGCAGATGTGAGATGGCCTTGAACTGGTTTTGCAGATGGGAAGTGATAATAGGAAGACTTGGCACCCTGTATCTGAGCAGTGATTTGACCTCTCATCCAGTGGCTATCTGGCAAGGCCTTGCTCATTATCACTCTTGTAATAGGTATAGGCTATAATACTCTGAGGCACTACAACTTATGCTAACATTTCTATCAATTATGCAAATTCTTCCTACTTCTGTAGAGCTCCTCATCGCACATCATTTTCCCATGTAGATCTTATCTTTTGATGGATTGGGGCTTTTATAACATATCAAGTTAAGATACAAAGGAAACAAAGTGAAACTCTTTTCTTGACATCTTTCCTCCTCCTTCTACTTCCCCACAGTTTTTCTAGGAGTGTAAATTTCAGGACTCTCACCCAACATAATGCCAATACTCATGCACAATGTAATCATGAAAGAAAAACTGCAAGATATAATCTGTTAACAGGAGGGCCTGAAATATTAGATGTAGAAAATTCTTCCAAAAACCTGATGAAACTGATGTTATCTTGATGTTCTCCTTTGTTGGGCTATATTAAGCAACTGAAATTTCTATCATGGAGAGTGATAGAACAGGGAAATTTGATTCCAGAAGTACATTGAATGGTCACATTTTACCTCATGCATCTTTTTAAAAGATTACATGTTGATACAATTTTAAAGTACTTTTCTTTTTTACATCAATTAAAAAATTTTACTCATATGTAGAAACAATTTTTAAAAATTGTTTTTTGACATTTTGTGATCCAGATTTTCTCCTTCCATACCCAAGGCAGTGGATTATATGATATAGGTTATACCAAGGCTTTCATGCAATACATATTTCTCATGCTGTGGAAAAAAGACAGATATCACACATATAAGAAACAACTCATGAATGAAATAAAGTGAAAAATGGTTTGCTTCAATCTGCATTCAGACTCCAACTTTATTATCTGTGGCTATGGGGAGGGTTTTCCCTCATGAGTCCTTTGGGATTATCTTGGATCCTTGCAACAATAGTTAGTCCTTCAGAATTGTTCATCATACAATATTTCTGTTACTATACAATATTCTCCTGGTTCTGCTTGCATCAATTTTCATTGGAAACAATTTTTAATAATCATTGTTTGATATTTTGCATCAGTGATCTCTCTCTCCTTTCCTCCAGCCCCCTTATGATTCAGCAGGTAGTATAATATAGGTTGTATATGTGTTATCATATAGTGCATATTTCCAAGTTCATCATTTGGTGAAGAAGACAAATGCTTACTTTAGAGAAAAATTCATGGAGGAAATAAAGTGAAGAATGGAATGCATCAATCTGCATTTTTGTAATCATCTTGTCATTTCTCATGTCACAATACTATTGTATTATAATCATTTATCACAATTTGTTTAGTCATTCTCCTGTTGATGGACATAACTCATGCATTGCTATATACTTTAATTAGAGGAATAGAATTTTATCTGTCTATGAGTTTGATTTTTAGAGCAACGTTTCTGATGTTTAGAAGCTATTGACCTATCCTAGGTCAGTCCAAGTATCACAAAGAAATTTCTTTTGGCCAATATTCTCAGTTTTGTGAGATGCTTCTAGAACATGTTAAGAATGAATGATATGAAGCAGGATGATAGAGTATAAAAAAGCACTGAGCTGGGAGTCAGAATGTCTGAATTCTAGTCCTGCAATAGCATCATTGTAGGACCCCAAGTAAGATGCCTGACTTCTCCATCTTATCTAGCCTGGAAATGAAGTGGCCACTCATTAGTCTGATCCTAATACTAGTACACACATAAGCTTTAACTTGCTCCATTTTTTTCATTCAGGAAAGTATGAGAATTTTCTTTGGCAACCCTAGATGCCATCACTAACTTTGGATTTTAAAAAAGGTGAGTTTTGATATTAATTTTGATGCTACTCCCTGATTGAATTAAACCATAGCCCTCTGATCAGATCAAGATAGTGAATAGGGGAAAGATAGGAGAGGAGAGGAACAGACATGCATGATATGAGGGTCTCATGACTCATGGAGTCCAGTAGACCTTGGTCTCTTCTTCCTCATGACTCCCTGGCATCCAGAAGACCCAGTGTGAAGTTGGAGTACTCCCAGTACTGGCCCAGTGTGAAGTTGGAGTACTCCAAATGGAGGAACTTTGGAAAGGGATGTCACTAAGAGCATAAATTTGAGTTGAGAGAGGAAAAGTGAGCTTTTTGACTGGGAATTTAGAGTGAGAAGATGTGTGTGAACCTGACCCGGAGGCTTGGAGGAGGCTTGATAAGAGAATTGCTAGCCAAATGTTACTAGAGGTCTTTTTATTTTTCTGACTTTTTAAATTATTTAATAAATAATTATAAATTAAGATATAGTCTTCAGAGAACTTAATCTTAATGGCAGGTTCTCTTCTCATTAGGAAGCCTGACATTCTTATAGTCTTGGGAGCTCACCATATTTGTACTACGCTTAATGTGGACATCCAATCAGGTTTAGCTCTATGAACTATCTAGCTCAGAACTCCTGAACTTGTTTCCATCACCCTCAGCTGCAAGAAACACGGGGATATGTCACCATATCTATCTTTATTTACTTCTGCATATCTCAGTTTCTTCATCTGTAAAATAAGGAGCCTAGTTTAGATCAGTAGTTTTTAGCCTGAGGTCTGTAAGCTTGTGTGTATGTATGTGTGTGTGAGTGTGTGTGTGTGTTGTGTGTGTATATTTGTAATTTTATTTCATTATTATTGGTTTCTTTTGTAATCTTATGTATTTTTGGGCATCTGAAAAACATTTTTTCTGAGAATGGGTCCATAAACTTCACCAAACTGATAAAAGGATCTGCATAATACACACAAATCAATCAGTCAATATTTATTAAAAGCACCTATTATATGGCAGGCATTGTGTTGTGTTATGGATATTCAAAGGGACAAAAGATAGTCCCTGCTCCAAAGTAACTTATAGTCTAAAGGAAAAGGAAAGGTCCTCTTTTGTTCTAGGTATCTATAAGGAGCTTTCAGTTCTAAAATTCTTTGTTCTATGATTATCTGAGAATCAAAGTACTCTTATGATCAGACTTCATGATAGACATTCAATAGAATAGGTAGAATATGCAGAATTCAGAAATGCCACATACACCATTTCAGTCCTGAATGTCTCAAGTGCCTACATTATATTTTGCTTTATTCACAACATAAGGAAACAGGAGTTAAGAGATAAGTCAATCAGCAAGAACTTATGCTATCTATGTTTTTATACATGTTACCTATTTCTTTGGTGAATAAATATCAGAAGTTGGGTATCTCTAGCATACCAAGAAGAACTTGAAAATATTAAGTCACTTTTTCATAACAAATAGTCTGTGAGCATTATTGAAGTTATGAGACTGGAAACCCTAACACAACAATCATAAAAATAATTATATTTTCTTCTCTCACTAAGAAAAAAGAGACAATGTTATGTGTAATTATGATTCATGTACAAAGACTAGAGTATGAAATGGCTTTGTGGATATTAATATTTCATTCTTGATATTATTTTAGGATCTCTGTTGAAGGACTCCTTGTAGTACTCTAGGGAATAGAGAGATCTCATAAGATAGAGGGAAGCAGTTATCTTTTCCATTATAATTAATTAATTAAAAAAGCATTTATTATGTTTTAAACACTGAAAGATACAAGTAGAAAAGTAAGATAGTCACCCTCAGAGAGTTCTCATTCTGCTGAGGTAGACAACGCATTGAGGAAAGTTCAGCTGTAAATCAGATGGAAATGTTCTGTGGTCTCTATGGCACATTGACAGAATAAATGTGCCACTGTAGATCTTTAATATCATCTCCACTGAAAAAAACATATTAGTTTCTGTTGTTGAACCATTTGGAGCACTAAACAAGGTCTTTGGTGGTGAGAACTTTAATTTGGTGGTCTTCAAAGGCTGTGGCTATGATACTTAGAGAAGCAATTGCTTCCAATGTTGTTGCTTCCTTTAAAGATGGCTTCCAAGGCTGGTCTGGGAACAGGGTTAAGTGCTGTCATTTCTATGGCTTTTGGACCCCTCCTGTCATTCATTCAATGGCAGTTGGCAAGTGCTTGGGAATGTCTGCCCCTTTTCCACAGAGTTTGTTCCTCTTAATTATAACTATTAAACCCAAATAGTATCAGTGGTCTAGGAGGCCCTGCTATGCCTAGTAAAAATTGGTTTTAGGGTCCTGGGTTATCTCCATCTGGGTCTGAGGGGAGACAGTGGTTGAAGAGATAGTGGCTGTTTGATTTCTCTGGCACATACCGTCTTTAATCTCCCTTTCAGAGTACCTTGTTGCTTCAATTAGGCTGACATAATTGTTGCTACATGTAATTGTTTTTCAGCCCAACAATACCTCGTTTGGGTGATTTGGGTGACATATTCTTGAAAATGGCATGCCATTTTGTGGTAGTAGAGGACAGTTAAGTATCCGGGAAAGAAAATACATACTAGCAACTAAAAAACAAGAAAATTATATGCCATATGAAATTTAGAGTATAGTTTTTGATATTTTGTATGGTCAGTAGGAGAAAGGGAAACTATGAATAATGAACAATGAACACAGCATAATAGACTCAGAATGTTTTTATGGCTATAGGACTTGAAGTATTCTGTTTGAAGAATCATAACAGAAACAGAATTAATTAGGGAAACCATAATAATAAACTTTTCTCCTTAAAATGATATTTAACAACTGTCAGTTGTTGAAATAAGTCCAGAAACCGGTCTAAAATTGGAAGAGAAATACACAGCCTGGCACTTGAGCAGGGAACTGCTTGGCCTGCTCTGGTTCTATTTGGCTTCAATTCAGTAGGGTCTTACTCTTTTTTTTTTTTTCTATTTTATAAATCAAATTCTTTCCCCTCACTGTACCATACATTAGCTTAAAAACAATGCATCCCTTTGAAAAGAATTCTGCCTTTGGACAGGCTATCAGATATCAGTAATATGCAAGAAGGGATGAAGATGGATTCAGAGTAATTGAATTGTATTACTGCAGCCCCATTCTGGCAATTACTGGGGCACCATTTATGGAAACTCAGAAGTGAAGACCACTTCAGTACCTATTAGCTCATTTGCATAACATTAGAGGTATGTAGGCCACTGGAGAATCTTTGCTATGTGAGGTTACTTGAGTAATTCAAAGGCATTAAATAGGTACAGAACTAGACTACAGAGTTTATATCCAATTTATTATTTTTTATACTGTTATCTTAATTTTTTCTTATTTTTTATTGTAAGAACACTGTGGACATAGACAAATGATTTTCTAGGAATATGGGCAGAAGGACCACAGGAACCTAGATTTACATCTGAAATGTATCTTAGATGTTATGTAGCCCACCTCCTTATTTTGCATATGAGGAAACTGAGGTTAAGAAAAAGTAAGAGGCAAAGGGACTGTTTCAAAACCTGAGCTTTACTATCAGTGCTGTGAGTTTGATATGGCTGTGCCCCTTATTATCTGTAGGGAAAAAAGAGAGAAAGGAGATTTGATTATCAGTCCCTGAGAGAATAGAGAGACAATAGTCATTTCTGGTTTGTGTTTAGAATATTTATTAACTCATTGCAATTTGCCTTGCTATGTTATTTTCCAAGGAGAAAGAGGAAGGGGAGGAAGAAAAGAAGGAAGGAGGAGGAGGAGGAGTAAGAGGAGAAGGAGGAGGAGGAGGGGAAGGAGAAGAAAGGAGAAGGAAAAGGAGAAGAGGAAGAGGAGAACAAAACTGAAGCCTGCCCAACTTCATACAAGCACTGAGTGGCAGACTCTATATTTCTAATCCAGGTCTCCTCATTCCAAATCCAAAAGTCTTTCCTCTTTAACATCTTTCCTCCCTCAGGTTCTGAAACAGAGTTTAAAAACTAAACTATTTTGGTGTTTCTAGCACTTAACATTGTGCTTTACACATAGTCCTCCTCTACAAAGTCCTACTTTTTATGTCTCAGCACTTAATTCTGTGTTATTTACATTTTTTTCTTTAGTCTATTCATCTCAGCTAGGTAATGCAGTTTATAAATTTTAACTTAGAGTCAGGGAGATCAGAATTTGAATTCTGACTTAAATATTTATTAACCATGTGACTAGAGGAAGTTTCAACCCTCTGAGCCTAGATTTCCTTATCTTTAAAATGTAAATTTTATTTAAATTTAAATGCACCTACCCCAAAATGTTGTTGTGAGGTGCAAATGGGATAAGACTAAGGTGTTTTGCAAATATAAAAGCACTAGTTTAATGCTACCTTTGCTATCATTCATATGCATTTACTCAAGTGGCAGACACTTAGAGCCTTATCATTTGTTCCAATTTCTTTGAATTGGAGATATCTTTTGGGAAGATGCACTCTGACCCAGATATCACCTTATTACAGCACATTCCTTAGCATCCATCCATCTTCCATGCTGGCTCCCTTCTCTCACTGATGAGTCTCTCCACAAGCTTCATTCTGGGACAGATCCAAGTTAGCGATGCTTCATTCACTCCTCAGTTTTTCCTTCTCATCCTCAAGATTCCACCACCATGCTCTTGTACCTTCTCTTTTTCCCCTTCTCCCCTTGCTTTTTAGTTCTCTTTAACATGTTATCTTATCCCATTAGACTATGAGCTTTTTGATTATATTTATCCACACTTAGCATTGTGCCTGGTACTTAATAAGCACTTAATAAATCTTTGCTGCTTGTTTGACTGAACCACTTTATGTTTTAACTTGCTTAATTGAGATGTATCTACTGATACATCTACTAAACGACTATGGCATAAGTGAAGAACAGAAGACTGAATATAAGCAATTATAAGTTCTGTTCACCTCATAACATGATTTAGTATGTTTTTACTGGTACTTTTTAGCTGAAAGCTAAATTGTATTTCTATAAATATAATAAAGCTACTCTACAAAGTCCTTCTGTGATGTCTCAGCAAGGCAATGAGATGACATGAAGCTAGGTTTTCAAAGACTATATGATAAAAAGTAAATAGTGCTAGATTTTACCTAACTGGGTATGGTCTTGGCAGTAGATTGAACCTACTTTTCCCAGGACCAGCCTAGCTAATTACAGAAAAAGCCATTGCTGGAGGCTGGCAACTTGGAGATAAATTCTTTGGCAAATAAAAAAGATAAAATGTCCCTCAGTCAATGCAGGACTTGTAGCCTCCTCTTTAAAATCTTTCCTTTTATTCTAGTTTTCATAACAAGCATTTATTTCTTATCTCTCCTGGCCCTTCCATCTTATAAGGAAAAAAAGAAAAGCAAAACTTTTTTTGTCAAAAATATGCATAGTCAAGCCAAGTAAATTTTCATATTTTCCATTTTCCAAAAATGTTTGTCTGGAAAAGGCTTATGACCAAAGGATATAGTGGATCCTAGAAGACAAAAGAAGCATATTTAATTTGATAAAATAAAAAATGTTTTGCATAATGCAGCTAGAATTACGAAAGAAATTCTTACTAAGGGGAAAGACTTTTGCAACAAGTTACTCCAATAAATCTCTTATGTTCAATATGTGGAGGAATTAGTTCAAATGAGTAAAAATAAAACCACTCCCTAATTAATATATCACCAAAGTGGGGGAAGCTGGGTAGCTCAATGGATTGAGAGCCAGGCCTAGAGACGAGAGGTCCTAGGTTCAAATCTGGCCTCAGACACTTCCTATCTATGTGACCCTGGGCAAGTCACTTGACCCCCATTGCCTAGCCCTTACCACTCTTCTGTCTTGGAGCCAATACACAATATTGATTCTAAGATGGAAGGTAAGGGTTTAAATATATATATATATATATCATCAAAGTATAGGAATATCCACTTCTCAAAGGAAGACATCCGACTCACAATAGCAATATGAAAAAATGCTCCAATTAAATGACAATTAGAAAAATAAAAATTCAAGCAACTCTGATCCTACTATATATCTATAAAATTGGCAAAGAAAAATATGAAAATAAAGATGTTGGAAGGGTTTTTGGAAAACAGGCATATTAATGTACTATTAATGGAGCAATGAGTTGGTGGTATAGCCATTCTGGAGATTAGTGTGGTATTTTGTATCATACACTTTTTCAGTGGTAACAGACAAGTGATGGAAAAAGTGGTCCTAAGGGTGCTTAGGTGATAAAGGTGAATGAAGTTCTAAGACTTATCATTTATTGACTGGCTATAAATGGTAATTAGTTATTGGTGTTCACAACCTGAGACTGTCCAGTGATCAAAGAACAGGTGTAATATTGAAGCCACTGAATCATATCAATCACTTTAATGCAATGTTGCAATGAACACAGGATCAGTTGGGAAAATGTCAGAAGACCTTGTTCAAAAGTAAATAGAAGGAAAAGTCAAAGTTTTGTAGGCTACACTATAACTTCACATCTAAACGTAGTGAATACCTAGACCACACCTTTTCGTCAAGAAAAGAATGACAAATCACTGGATATGATGAATACCAAACATGTTTTTTTTTTAACATTTATTAATATACATTTTTAACATGGTTACCTGATTCATGCTCCTCTTATCCCCTTCACCCCCCCCCCCC